>NW_021319652.1:47338-50922 GCF_001605985.2 Dendrobium catenatum | reverse complement strand
CAATCTTACTGATGATGGCTACTACAATTGGCTCAAAAAGCTGAAGCTGAGCAAGAAGGTGGAAATGTTTTGGTGGAGACTTGGGAATGCATCTATTCCTACCAACATGTGCTAGAGGTTGTGATACGGTGGAAAACTATGAGCACATCATTGTTCAATGCAAATATATGGTTGAGATCATTAATCATCTTGTGAACTGGGGTATTCCGATACCAGTTTTCAATTCTCTTGATCATTGTCTTAAGGAGCTTATTTCATATAATATAATCACATACTTATTTATTTAGGGGGAGTTAAGGAGAAATTTAAGTTTTAAAATTTTATTAAAATAAGAATTATTTTGTCATCTTCAAAAAGGAGGAGATATTTGAGATATTTGCTACTTAGTTTTTGCATGTTTGATATTCTTTCAACTTGTACGTTTTTTATGATTCCAAATAATATTAATTTTATTATTATTTCTCCTAACAAATTTTGGAAGAATTATTTTTCTCTTATGTGTACTAATATTTCAGGGAAATCATACTCCAAATTATTGAAGACTTCAAATTAAGATCAGCTTAGAGTTTATTGTGATTGATGTCTGTATTTTTTATTTTATTGAGTCTGAGAGAGTGTGATTGTAATTGAGTAACTGAGCACACACACACACCAGGGGAGAATTTTAAAATCCTTATTTTAAACTGATCGTATTATACGATATCACTTCGTACGGAACCATCTGATCAGTTATTTTTTTCCCCAATGAGCAATGGAACGAACATAAATGAAATTATTTTTTCTAAGTATGGTTCGTACGAGATGATCCCAGTTTCATACAAGGACGAACATTTCAGGTTCATTCTCAAGAACTGATCATACGGGGTGATCAGACCTTCGTACAAATCGAACGTGTCGATTTTGTCCAAGCATGAAAAATTTTTTCTAAGTCCTAATCGTACGGGACGATCTCAGTTTTTGTATAGGGACAAACACCATTGTTTTATTCTCGAAGAAAGATCATACAAAACGTTCTTAATTTTCATACAGGGATGAACGCCTCTGTTTTGTTCTCATATGAAAAAAATTTTCTAACTCTGGATCGTACGAGATGATTCCCTTTTCATACCAGGATGAACATCTCAGGTCAGTTCTCGCTCATTTCATCTTAATGTTTCATACAGACGAAAATTGAATTTTTTAACTATTTGTCCCGGACAAACTTAGTTTGTACCGGACAATGATCAGGTGCGAAATGATTGCATATTGATTCATAATAGTTTCATATGTAATAGTATTTGAACTATTCATATATATACGAACATACGATCGTACTATACGATCATCTACACTCTAAATTGAAAATTTAAATTTTCTAGGTAGTTTTTATGTATTTTGTATGAAAGGTCCACTAAAAAGGATATGAGAAAAATCTTATCAGTCTTGTCTACATGATTTTTCAAGGGCAATTGAAGTTGAGAGTGTGAGAGAGTGTTTGGGAGATTTCTTACAAGTGGAGTGTGAAGGATTCACAAGGTTACTCAAAGGTAAGGATCTCCTTTTAATTGTGGTTATCACTCTTCCTCTTGTCTTATTAGATTGCTCTTGAGAAGATCTTCAGATAAGATCTGATTCTTCTGCTGATACTTGGGAAGTGTGAAAGGACAAAGGTTCTCTACCTACACTTGGAGAATGTGAAAGGACGAAGGTTCTCTACGTACACTTGGAGAGTGTGAAAGGATGATTGTTCTCTGCTTACACCTGGAGAGTGTGAAAGGATGAAGGTTTTCTGCCTACACTTGGAGAATATGAACAGCTGACGGTACTCTGCCTACACTTGGAGTGTGTGAATGGGTGAAGGTTCTCTGTCTACACTTGGAGGGTATGAAAGAACAACGGTTCTCTCCCACATCGGGGATTGGTGGAAGAGAATTTTTGTAAAGGCTTCTCCACCTTGCTGTAGGGACAAAAGGAGAGACATTTTTGATAATAGTGCAATACCTAAAGAGGGAGTCTTCAGGGAGTGGATGTAGGTCGTGTTTAACCGAACCACTATAAATCTTTATGTTATTTAAATTCTACATTTTATTTACTGCAAGTTATTTTCCATGGTTGAAAAGTTTCATTTTGAAAATTTTAATTAACTTGCTTTGTGAATCAACTGGTTTCACTTTTAAAATCCAAGAGAAGTAATTTTTAAAAGTATCAATTAACCCCCCCCCCCCTCTCTTGGTTAGCCTTGGGACATTAGCTTAGGTTTAACAACCTAATCAAGCTAGATTCAATAAGAATCAACAGGAAGGATGGGGCATAAATGTTTAGAGGCCACGTCTAGCACAATTAACATCAAAACTTCAAGGTCAACATCATGACAAACAAGTTTTCAATCTTTCTCAAACAGATCTAGAAGAAAAACACTCTTAGAGAGTCTTGCAAAAGGTATTGGTGGCTGAGTTTCTTTAAAATGCTTAGAGTTTCAGTGAAAAGCAATCATATTAACCAAGTAGTTGATGTTATTTTTTATATTTAACATCTATGGCTTTTAAGAATGGATTAAATTAATTAGAATAAGTCAATCCATGGATGCATTAGCTACTAATATTCAAAAGATGGAGTGAAATTTGAAATTAATTAAGTTCCAAACAGCAAAAATACATCATTAAAGTCTTCCAAAAGTTAACATTTGCTGAGACCTTCAAAATTTTGCTGATGCTAAGAAACCATTGTGAAAACCCATCATATTAGGAGTCGATAACTCTATATCGCTATGGAGACCTATTTAATGTCGAAGATACCTGTAAAGTAATTTGCTCCAACTCACAAACCATCCAAAAATCATGTAAAGTCTATATTACGTATTATTTTATAATTTTCTTACTTATGTTTAGGTCCTTTTACTTCAATAAATATATTTGGTTTATTTCACATAAGTTCCTAAATAATAATTAAATAATATTTTAGCCCTACAATAGATCATTTATTTGTCTTACTAAATGAAAGCACAAATTAGTTCTAAAAGATATCTTCGAACTTTCTAGCTTGGTAGCTTTACATATCCTTAATATTTTTGTTATTATTTGCTCTTATACATAAAAGACAATGTATTTCCTGTTGTATTTCAGTTTATCTTCACATGCCTGAAACATTCTTATGATGTACATGATTTTTAGTTTATCTTCACATACTTGAAACCATCAATTATATTTTCTTAGTGACATTTGTGATCATTAAAATCTATACATAAAACTAAGACTTATGAGGTCAGTAATTATCACCAGTAATGACACAAAGACTGTCTCAACTCTCCTCTAAACCTACATTGTGTATTCAAGTTAAATTCACACAACCCTTTTTCATTAATTTTCTTGATGTTAATATACTCACAAGTCCTTTTTTTCTAGTCAAGGAAAATATACCTCCAAACTCCTCCATAAATCAATTATAGGTTACTACAATCCCCCTTTCTATGCCTATATATTTCAAACCTTTAACAAATAATAATTCTACCACATCCAACACTAATCCAACACTTTACTATTATATAAATGACTCCCTTTAATATCATACTATAACCAGGCATATATATATATATATATATATATATA
>NW_021319652.1:31540-45926 GCF_001605985.2 Dendrobium catenatum | reverse complement strand
TTTAACAAAAAAATTTAAATATATATATCTTCTATATATATAATCTTATAATATAAATTTTGTATACTTCTCATAGGTATAAATTATATCTAAATACATAACATAAATTAGAATTGTTTTAAATTTTATATATGATATGAAATATATTGTTTATAAAGTATGATTTTAAACCTCCAACTCATTCTTAGTTTTGATATTTGATTTGAATGAAAGGATGGATTTGTGTTTAAGTTTATGATTAGATTGTCATATAATTATGTTAATTTTACTAAATTTTAATATTATTATTATTATTATTTATTTCATCACGTTTGACCTTGGTCGAACTGTGAACCTCACTTTCTTCTGGTTTGGTGTCCGGCCTGGTTTTCACAACCTTAGTTGTCTCAGTCACTCTAACCTAAATACCGTTAGTTGAGTTCACTGGGTGGGGATGGGGGCAACACTCCCCCTGTTTGGAGTTTGAGGGAGCACTACAACACTATATGTTGCAACTTTTCAGGCTTAGGCTAAAAACAAAAAGCGGTGCACTACGATACTCCAAAATTGAGCACCGCTGTGCTGCGATTTCTAGCTGAGCAATTTTTCCTTCCTTTTTTTCTTGTTTCACATGAAGATTTGCATTTTTTGGTGTATTGAAAATGTCTCTTTGTGTGTTCTCAGTGTAGAATGAAGAGAGACATTAAGAGAAACAAGGAGAAAGTATGAGAAGAGAGCATTGTAAAATTTCTCCCAATTTTAATACTAAATATCTGGAATTTTTCCTTCCTTTTTTTCTTGTTTCACATGAAGATTTGCATTTTTTGGTGTATTGAAAATGTCTCTTTGTGTGTTCTCAGTGTAGAATGAAGAGAGACATTAAGAGAAACAAGGAGAAAGTATGAGAAGAGAGCATTGTAAAATTTCTCCCAATTTTAATACTAAATATCTTAATGTTCTCTGACTCTGTATGTTTTTTCCGATTTCATATTTTGTCATGTTAAATACTGATGTCCATTTTTACTCTTTACTTTTCCTATTTGTTTAATGCTTGCTCTTCTTTCTAACAAAAAATTCTTCATTCTCATTTCTTTTTCCTTCTCTTTTTCAGTTTTGTTGCCAGCTCTTCAAAAATAAGTGTGCTTCATTTTCTACAGTGGTTCAGTTAATGTGTCATACTTTGAAACTATGGGGGTGAGTTATGGAGCGTAGGATTCGCAGAGATACTAATGTTTCTCAAAATCAATTTGGATTCATGTCGGGTAGGTCTACTATGAAAGCCATTCATTTATTGAGAGGTTTGATGGAGAAATATAGATAGAATAAGGAGGATCTACATATGATATTTATTGATTTAGAGAAATCATTTGATAAAGTTCCAAGAGAAGTGCTATGGAGAGTTCTTGAAAAGAAAGGAGTTAATAGTGCTTATGTTCAAATCAATAAAGATATGTATGCAGGAGCTATTACTTGTGGTCAAACATAAGGTGGTTTGACCAAGTATTTTCCTATTTCGGTTGGATTACATCTAGGATCAGCCTTAAGTCTATATCATTTTGCTTTAGTCATGGATGTTCTCACTAGACATTTGCAAGAGGATGTACCATGGTGTATGCTTTTTACTAATGATATTCTTCTTGTTGATAGGACTAGAGATGGAGTTGAAGGTAAACTTGAATTATGGAGGTCAACCTTAGAGTCTAAAGGTTTTCACTTGAGTAGATCTAAAACTAAAAATATGGATTGAAATTTAGTAGCTATAGACCTAGTGAGGGGATTGTGACTTTGGGTGATCAAGTCATTAATAAGAGTACATGTTTTAGATATCTTAGATTTATTATTCAGAGTGATGGCGAAATAGATGGGGATATTATCAGCAGAATTCAATTGGATGGTTGAAGTGGAGGAATGCTTCAGGCTTGTTGTGCGATAGAAAAGTCCCCCTCAAACTTAAGGAAAATTTATATATGATGGTGTTGAGACCTGCTATATTTTATGGTGTCGAATGTTGGCCATTAAAAGAGAAGCATAATACTAAGTTAAGTATTGCATATATGAGGATGCTTAGGTGGATGAGTGGCTTTACCCTTAGAGATGGGATATGAAATGAGCATACAGATGAAAAGGTTGGAGAAGCTTTAGTGGAAGATAAGATTAGAAAGAGTCACCTTAGATGGTTTGTCCACATTAAACAAAGGCGTTCCGATGACCATGTCAAGAAAGTTGAGGTATTAGATTTGACTTATGTTAAGAAAGGTAGATGTAGACCTTAAAATACTTGGTTAGAAAATATTAGAGATGATCTTTCTTTATTAGATTTAAATGAGAATTTGAATTTTAGCAGGACACAATGGCAAAAAAGAATTCATGTAGCAGACCCCACGTAGTGGGACAAAGGCTTGTTGTTGTTGTTTTTTTTTTTTGAAAAGAAAAGAAAAAAAATTGACATTTGATTTCATTAACAACCATGATTAAATTAATATTATTTCATCCTAGAATATTCATGGTGGTAGAGAAATATAAAGTTTTACGTCTTAGCTTTATACAAAAATCTAACACACAATCAGATAAAAGAGAGGGTCCAGTGTTTATAAGAGGCATAAGAGTTTTTAACATTGAAACACCTAAAAAGGGAGAAAACCATGAGGCATGGACCAGTTTGAATAAATCAACTAGTGATTGAATAGATTGCAAGTGACTAATCCATCCTTAAAATTAAGGATGATCATTTTACAATAGCCAACCATTGGGTTAAAATCTAGTGAGGAATGGAGATCAAATGAAAATCCAACAACGTTTGGTGGTCGGGCCAAAATCTAGCATTAGTTGGCGGCTGGGCAGAAGTCCTTGAATGTCTAGCAATAGTTGATGGCATGGAGGAAATATGGCTTCGGTCGGTGACCAGGACGAAGCCCGGTGTCAGTCCGATGGCATTCAGTGGCTCGACTGTGGTCGAGGAAGAGTCTTATGGCAAGAGAACCAGTTTCTCTCTTTCTTCTCTTCCTTACTTCCATCTCTTTCCATGAGGAATGAGGTGTGTATTTATATTTTTTTAGAGTGGCATGACAAGTAAAAAGAATGAAGATCAAGGATAAGTTGGGAGAATTTTGAATGGATGGCCGATGTTGATCCCCTTAATTGTGGACCATTTACTAAGCATTTGAATATCTTAATTATATCAGAATTTGGCGATCTTAGGATCGTTAGATTTTCTCATCGGGCCACACAAATCAACTATAAGCATGTCACTTTTGAAAATCATTTAGTCATATAATTTATGGTTTAAACATTCTAAATGGGATTCAAGTCTTTGATTTAGACCCATTTGGACTCGAATTGAGTCGAATTTGGTGTCATTGGGTTCATATTTTCAAGACGTTAAGTTTGATTTTAAGTAAGTTGAAATTAGAGTTCAGATGGTCCCAAATTTAATTTTGGAAGTTTTCAACTTGATTTTGACTCGAGATTTATGCCCGATCAAGATAAAATTTTTATGACATATCAGATGCCCCCCTATTCTTAGACGTTGAAGCTTTAGAAGTCTAAAAACATGTGTTGGAGCTCTTCAAATCATTTTAATGTAAAATTATAATTTTTGGAAAATTTAAAGGGGCAATTGCTACCTAAAATTCTATGAGGACCTCCTATCGGGTCCATGAATCATTTAAAATACCCTTGATTAAAATTTTAGCAATCCATAAAATTGGCATAACATTATTGACATGGTCGTTCTTAGTTTGAAATTCAAATTGGTTGTTTCTTTGATGGTTAGGCCCACCGTTAATAGAATAAAATTTATGTTAAAATTCTGGTTCAATTTGATTAATATTCTCTATTAATTAGAATGTTATGAAAATCGAATTGTAAGAGCCATTAATTGAATGATATGCAATTATTATGTGAATCATGATTAATATAGGAAGTAGTACTTTTATTAATACTTGAATCAGAAAGAATTTGAAGAAACACAACTGCAGGTATACAGCTTCAAGAAAATAAACAAGACAGAAGAATAAAGGAGAAGAAGATGAACATATTTTATTAAATGTATGTTGCTTTACAGATGAATACCGAGCGGTATTTAAAGAGGAGTGAAATGATTACTATCGCCATATATAGTTGATACATATATCACAACATAGAGAGGTTTAGAAGGTATTGTCTTTATGCTCTAATATGCCCCTACAAAGTGATGGATCCTGAGTGGGAATTAGTTTGAGTCTTAGCTGATGAAACCTCAGAGTTGAGAGAGATTTGGTTAAAATGTATGCCACTTGGTCAATTGTGCTGATAGGAAGTAATCGAATGTTTTGATTTTGAATGTGTTCATGAATAAACCTGTGATCTATCTCAATATGTTTCGTATGAGCATGAAACGTCAGATTGTTTGTCAGGCTTATAGCCAAAGTATTGTAGCAATACAGGTCTGTCGATTTGTCTTGGTGCACACCAAATAAGTAAGAATTAGTTGAAGCCAAATAATGTTAGATGTGAGGGCAGCAAATGCTCTTTACTTAGATTATGTTGATGAGCGGGCTACGGTGTGCTGCTTTTTGACAGTCTATGATATGAGAGTGTTGTCTAGAAAGGAGCAATAACCTGACATAGACTTCTTTGAAATTGGATCGCCAGCCCAATTAGCATCTAAAAATGATTTAAGATGGAGATTTGTTTTTGTAATATGTATGATATAATCAATCATACCTTTAATGTAGCGTATGAGTCATTTGAGGAGATAGATATGTTGAGGAAGTGGTTAATGTATATGTTGTAAGAGCATGTTCACACTATATGAGATGTCCGGATGCGTAAGTGTTAGGTATTGAAGTAAGCACATAATTTTCCTACAAATTATAGGATTGAAGAGCAGCTTATAGGTAGGAAACTCCAAAGGAAGCATGGTTCAGGTAGGATTTGAGAGTGGGTTACACTGCACGAGTTGTGTAATCTACAGAATGGACTTTATGTATGGATGTTGTGATAGAAAGTACTTTTGATTGGTGCGAACTATTTGAATTCCCAAAAAAGAGTGAGCTTTATTGAGGTGCTTCATGGAAAACTTGGTGTTGAGCTGAGTAAGAATCTTATGGAGAGCTTTAGGTTTGTTGCCAATTATAAGAATATTGTTCACATAGATCAGCATAAATATTTTACTATCCTGTTGACTGAATATGAGAAGAGAGGGATCAGAGGTGCTATGCATGAAGCCAATGGACACCAAATATGATGTGAATATACTGTACCATTGTCGTGGAGCTTGTTTAAGACCATAAATGGCCTTATGAAGAAGGTAAACATGATCCAAATTAGTGGAATCTTCGAAACCTTTTGGTTGTAGCATATAGGCCATTTTTGAGAGAGTCCCATGAAGAAAAGCATTTGCCACATCATGTTAATGAAACGGTTAGTTTTTATGCAAAGCTATAACAAAAAGTATACAAATTATAGGTAGTTTAGCAACTAGACTAAACATCTCAGTGTAATCCAAACTGTATTCTTGATGATTTCCTTAAGCAACCAGCAGAGCTTTATATTTTGCCACTAAACCATTTGTATGGAATTTGGTTCGATAAGTCCATTTATAGCCCAATACTGAGGAATTAGGTGGTGCGGGAATGAGACTCCATGTGCCTTGCTTTTGTAAAGCAAAGACTTCAGATGCCATGGTTTTTCGCCATTCGAGACATTTGCTAACTTCCTTATACATTATAGGATCATACTCAGGCTCTTAAGAGGTTTGATGGTAAAGGAGATTTAAACATAATATGAGGCTTGAGGGACCCCATTTTATGCCTTGTGACCATCGGGTGAACTGAGAGCTAAGAGAAAGATGTAGTCAGATGGAGAATAAGAGGCTGAGTTATATCTGGATGAGAAGGTAACTTAGTGGGCATATGAACCTGGACATGAGATGACTGCTGTGAAGATTCCCATAGGGCAGACTGGGAGTCTTTGATCCTTGTGACACATATGTGGGTGTGAGAAGGAAGGGTGAGATAAAAATAGTAGGTTGAGAAGTGGTTGACTGCATTTGAGAAAAAGGGAATGAGTTTTCATCAAAAGTAATGTGATGGGGAAGAACATTTTATTAGTGGCCAGGTCCGGACATTATAGCCTTTATATATGTTGGAATAACCTAGGAAGTGTGACGCCCCAAGATCAAACTTGGAAGAATTATTCAGTCAATCCTTCACATCAATCTTCTACCAGAGCTATCTATATTCATCAATCAGTATTAAACTGTCTAATGAAAATTATATAATTTAAATCATCATGTAAACATTTCTATTCATTCCCAAAAGTTCATTTACAATACTCAGGATTTACACAATAATCATGATTCCATTCAGTCCTGAGTACAAAAAAATAACTATAACAAAAAGGAACAAAAACCTGAATAACTCAAATCAACCTCACACTCCTGCTCCCTTGCCCTGACCTAAATATATTAACCACATATAATGAGCTTCAAAAAGCCCAGCAGGTCACCAAAAACCTACAACTGAAATCAAAGCACGGTACGAAAATAATATGCATGTCAATCAGTCAAATTAATAACAGTCACTTGCATATAATCATTGAATCTATGCAAATATGAAAAATCAGTAATCAATGCATAATCAATAAAATTCATAGTCATCAATAGGAGAATTGGTAAATAGTAAAAAAATCCATAATGCTCAATAAATCAGTACGTATGTCAATTCCATCATATCTTAAAACAGCAGTCAAATCCATAGAGAAAAGTGTCATATCAATAATATTAGTTAAATCAATAGCGTATCAATAGAATCAATCAAATCATTGAATAAAGAAATCATCCTCGATTAATAGAATAAAGAAATCATCTCTGGTCAATAATATCAATGGGTATAAAATCATATAAAATAATCAAATCAATACATAGTTAAGAACAATTGAAATCAATCAATACATTAAAATCTAATTCTATATCACGTGCTCGATATATCAAATGAAATACATTTAATCTATAACACTTGTACGATGAATCACATGTTATCAGCCTTATCATTGTATCACTTATATCAGTCAGTATTTGGTGTATCACGTGCTATAAGATCAGTACCATGAATCAGTAGTATCGGTGAATCAGTAGTATAATCGATAAATAGTATGCAATATCAATAAAATTATACAGTGACAGTAAACTCGTAAATCCGTCAATAAATCCATTCAATATCAATAAATCAATTCAATATCAGTAAATTTGTCGATATTAGTAAATTCATACAAAAATAAATAAATCTGTTCAATATCAATAAATCAGTTCAATATCGGTAAATCAATAAAGTAATCATAAGAACAATACTTTAAACATGTGATTCAATACAATAGTCTTACTTAACAAGTACAATCACTAGCTATTAAGGCATTTTTCAAGGTTAGTATCAGTGTTAGTAATTTGTTAGCATAGTAAATAGAGTCGTCACCCTTGCACGTCGGCACAGTAATCTCCTAATAAATTCCTTCTGTAATCACGTGATCAGTAGAGGATAAAACCAAACTCACTTTAAAGGAAAGCCCGTCAGCCCACATCATGTACAGGTCAATCAATTTCCAACCAACTGTTCAACAGTCTTTACTTGTCTTTCAGTAATATAATAGTAGTAGATTCAATCATATAACCACATTCATAAACATCTCATCATTGCATTGTAATCAACAAACACGATTTAACTCAAGTGAAGAAAATTCTTAGAATATCGTACAGTCGACAAAAATCCCAAACAGAGCCAAAATACACAATTTCAGAAAACTACTAAATTACCAGAAATCGTATAAAACGTAATTTCAAAGCTTTCATTATACTGAAGCAATATTTTTTGACATTTAGATAATTTTTTATTCGCTAAAAATTCAACATAACTCAAAATACCCGGTAAAAACTTTCCAGAAAATATTCAAATCGTGCAAAATCATCATTTCAACAACATACCAAAAGTTACGTTGTAAAAGTTTCGTCAATACAAAGATATGCAATAATTTTGATAACGAAAACACAAATTTGAGAAGAAAAATACCAAAATACAAAATCTTCAAAATCAAAAATAGGATTCAGATTCCTTAATGTGAGACAAACAATTCTTCTAACAGCGTCATCGGACGAAAATCGCACCGCGGCCTCCAAAACCAAGCTTTCCTCTTCTCTTTCCTTTTCTTTCTCTCTCCAGATTTCTCTCTCTTCAAAATATCTTAAATGATCTTTTTAATGAACTCGGTCGTCCCGAAAATGTTTTCCATTCATCTCGGGATGAAGCTCTCTGGACACCATCGTACAAACGATAATTAATTTCATCCCTAGACGATGTTCTCGAGCAAAAATTTTGTTCTGTTCATCCCGGACGAACTCAGGTTTGTACAGACGAACCTGCACTTTACTCAGTTCGTACAAGCAGTTTGTACATACTAACCATACATATTTTCAAAACTTTCTTCAGTTCATCCGTACTAAAGTCAGTTCGTACGAACTAACTACACCCAAAAAATTAAATTCTGAGGGGTTTTACAATCTGTTGCAAATCTATTTTCATGACTTATATTTTGATGATTGACAAACACTATTGATTCTCTTGGACTGCTTGTTGCTTCTAACTTTTCAGGAATCAAAGATTGGACAAACAGACGAAGCCAGTTCAAGATTGCATAGGTCTAGGGTTGAGTCAGTCTGTAGATTATTTTTTTCTCCTCTTGAGTCTATTTGTAATGGTCAAAGAGACTGATGCTAAGTAACCCTACACACACACACTTGAGAGAATTAGAATTTCTATTTTTACTCATATCGGCCAGGACGATATTTACATCATCCTCGACGATCAGGCTTAAAATAGAAAGTCTAAATAAGGATTCTTTAAGGTCTGAGAAAAATTAAAATTTCTGCAGTTTTTTTTTTAATTCAAATCCACAGATTTACCGCGAGATCAATGGCGACGGAAGGTCGCCGACCACCGATCTCTAGTGGTTCTATGGATGTTCGTCGTTCTTCCACAAGCTTGGCTCATGGTCCATCGAAGTCATTTTCTGCATCTCCACCGGCATTTGGTGATATCCCAACAAGTTTTTTTCAAGGTTCCAAAACAAAGATTCGTTCAGGTTCTCCTTTGGTTATCAATGAGGGAGGATTGATTTTACCTCCTAAAAAATTAAAAGAAGTCTCTGGAAAAGGAAAAGGCTTGTTAAAAGAAGATCCGTCGTCCATTATTCTGAGGAACAAAGACCTCATTGGTGTTAGGGAGTTGGCAATTACTGAGGTTGCTTCAAACTCTTCTGAAAATGATTCTGCTTTTTCAGGTAAACAAAATTCTATCAAAAATGCTTCTGAAATTTTAATTGCCGAAAACAACATGGAGATTCAAGATAAGGATAATTCAAATTCAGAAATTCTGAACAATTTAGCTACTGAAGGCAAAAGAGACCAAGGTTCAATTGATATGGAAAATGTTCGTAAATGCAACAATGGAGAACTTGGCTCTTGCAATGAAACAGTTAATGTTATTGCTGAAAGAAATCTGCCGATCTTACAACAAAATGCTTGGGCCAAAAAAGAACATATAAAAGTATCTCACCTAGATTTAGGTGATTTCAGATCTGAAGATGGTATTTCTGTTAAACTCAATGAAGACAAGGTGATGGAAAATTCAAAAAAGTTACAAAATTCTATTGTTATCAAAGTTTTTGGAAGCAAAATTCCTTTCCCTGTGGTCAGTACAGAACTTAGAATACAATTGGCTTCTTATGGGAAGTTCCACTTAACAATGTTAGGAATGGATTGGATCCTTTGTTCTTTCTACAATAATGAATCCATGGAAGCTGTATTCAATAACGGACCTTGGTTTGTTAATGGGAAAATAATTGGTATGGATAAATGGTCTTCTAATTTTGATCCTTCCTCCTTAAAAGGGTTGAGTGTTCAAATATGGATAAGGCTTCCAAATCTACCACTTCTATGTTGGGATGAAATCAACATTTGTAGAATTGCTTCTACAATTGGTCAGCCCCTAATGATTGATGGTAATCTTTTTCAATGGGGAAGAATGGAGTTTGGTAGAGTATGTGTTCGTATCAATCTAGACATTGCTTTACCAAAAGGAACTTGGGTTGAAAGTAGCTCGGGCAAGTTCTATCAAAAATTTGAATATGAAAGACTCCCTGACTTTTGCTGAACTTGGGTTGAAAGTAGCTCGGGCAAGTTCTATCAAAAATTTGAATATGAAAGACTCCCTGACTTTTGCTTCTGCTGTGGGAAAATTGGACATGAAAAGTCCAATTGTTTATTTAACACATCTGCTAATAATTCTGTTACTAACAAGGAAGGGGATCTTCCAAAGGGTATTGAAGGAATTACCTTCAACAACAAGGTTTCTAAAGAAGCAAAAAATTATAATTTTGGCTATGGTCCTTGGCTTCAGATTAACTATGGCAAGAAGAGGAATTTGTTCAAGAATCAAGGCTTTAAAGATAAAGTAGTTGCTGTGAAAAAAATTCCAGATTCTGTTTTTAAAAAACAAATCTGGAATGAAGTAGAAGCAATGGAAATTCCTAATAAAGAAGTGCAATTTTCTATTCCGCAAGGAATACAGGATGATGCTATTAAGGAATCTATTCTTTTACAGCATTCTGAAATCTCTTCTGAAGTCATCTTGGATAAAAGGTCAAATGTTCATAACTCTTCTTTATCTCTACTAACAAATTCAATTTGCTAGATGATCTTAGTGAGGAAGGAGAAATCATTACAGCTGAATTAGTTGATGATCAAGCTTGTAAAATTCTGGAAGAAGTTTCTAATAATTCAGAAAAATATGTTATCAACAAGGAAGAACTTTTAAGTAATTCTATGAATATCAAGGATGGATGCCCCTCTTTTATTAAAAATAAAGGCAACAAACAACTAAAAGGACTAGGTCATATCAACTCTACTCCTAGAAGTAGAAGAGCAGATAAAGTTAACAAAGATAAGTTGGGGACTTCATCCCCTCTTATGCAATGAATTCTTCCATAGCTTTTGGAATTGTAGAGGAGCTAGGAAAAGAAGAGCTTCTCTAAACTTGAAGGAGATTGTCAAAGACTTTGGAATTTTTTTCATTGGTTTATTGGAAACCAAAATTACTTCTTTTGAGAAAAAGGAAGTGGATATTCTCATAGGCACCGATTGGAACTTCTTTTGTGTTACATCAGAAGGTTTATCTGGGGGCATTCTTGTATTATGGAAAGGCAACATTGCCTCTTTTAAAATATTAGAATCTTCTTCACAATTCATTATGGGGGATTTGGAGATTCTCAACAAAGGAACTTGGAGAATTGCTTCAATCTATGGAAGCAAGGATGTATATAGATGAATATTGCTTTGGGAAAGAATGGAATTCTTTACTAACAAGGATGTCCCTAGGGTGATAGGAGGAGATTTCAATTGCATTCTTTCAAGTGATGATAAAAGGGGAGGGAAAAGATTTAAACTTTCCCTAGGATCCAAGGAGATAGACATTTCTAGCTAACAATGATTTACATGAAGTTGGTTTTGTAGGACCAAAATTCACTTGGTGAAACAACAAGCAAGGGCCGGAACGCATCCTTGAAAGATTAGATAAGTTTTTTATAAACCCAGCTGCTATTTCATCTTCAAATCTTCTTTGTGTTAAGCACTTAGCACGTGTGGCTTCGGACCATTGTCCAATTGTCTTGAACATTATGGTTTATCATACTAAGGAGAAGATTTTAAGATTTGAGGATGTTTGGGCACAAAACTAAGCTTCTATGGCTGTGGTTAACAAAGTATGGAAAAAGAAATATAGAGGAAATGCTGCCAACATTTTGAATAGTAAAATGAAAAATTCACTCAAATCCCTTTTCTATTGGAGCAAATCAAAAATGCAGAATTTACTTTCTCTTAAGAAGGATCTTTTACTTCAAATTAAAAATCTTCAAAAGAAAGAGGCTAATGAAGGAAGTCTATCGATTGATGAAAGCTGGAAGCTAAAAGCTATAGTGGGAGAATTCAACTCAACTCTTGCCAAACTTGATACTTGGTGGAAACAAAGAGCAAAGGTTAAATGGATGGTGGAAGGGAACCGAAACTCAAAATTCTTTCAAGCATTTGCTTCATCTAGAAGAAATTCTAACTTTATTTCCAAGAAAAAAAATGAAGTGGGTGAAGTAGTAGAAGAACAAAAGCTTATAGAAAATGTTTTCTTAAAACATTTTCAGGAGAAATGGAAATTCCGAAGATGCATTCTTGAAGATTGGCCTTCTTCATGGAGCTGTCTAGATGAGGAAGATAGAACTTCTTTAAACAAATCCTTCTCTATTGAAGAAATGGAAATTGTTATCAAAAACAGTGGTAATAATATCTCTCTAGGTAAAGATGGCATCACATTTTCCTTCTTTAAAGCTTATAGGGAAATTATCAAACTTGATCTATGGAATGCTATTAATGAATTCTTTGAAAATGCTGTAATGGATCCTAAATAGAAAGAAACAATTGTTGTTCTAATTCCAAAAATAAGTAATCCATTATCTCCTTCTAATTATAGACCCATTAGCCTTTGTAATTCGGTCTATAAATTGGTGGCTAAAATTCTCATGAATAGAATGGCTCCTTACATCTCTAAATTGATTTCTTATGAACAAGTAGCTTTTATCAAAGGAAGATCTCTTAATGATCATGTGTTGATTGCCCAAGAAGTAATACATAAACTAAGGAATTCTAAATCTTCAAAAGGTTTTGTGGCATTCAAAATTGATATGGAACAAGCCTATGATTCCATGGGTTGGACAACCTTGGAAAAAGCTTTTCATTATTTCGGTTTTCCAGATTACTTCTCTAAGCTGATTTTAAATTGTATTCAAAGTTCCAATTTCTCAATTTCTATAATTGGTAGCTAATCTAAATGGATTGAAGGTCAATGTGGCTTCAGACAAGGGTTCCCCTTGTCTCCTTATCTATTCATCATTTGTGCTCAATTGCTTTCTAATGCCTTCAAACAAAAAGGTGATGCATTGGGAGTTCAGGTTTCTTCAAATGGCCTTCCATATCTCACTTACTATATGCTGATGACGTGATCATATTTTCAGAATCTACATTGAAGGCTACCAAAGAAATTAAAAAAATCTTGGATAATTTTTGCAGTTGGACAGGTTTGTCTATCAACTCAAACAAATCTTCCACGATATTCAGCAAACATGTTAGAAGAAGGAGAAAGAAAGCCATCAACCGTTTGTTGGGTTTTAAATCTGTAAATCAATTAACCTATCTTGGAGTTACTCTAACTTTAAGAAGGTTAGTTAAACAAGATTTTCATTTTATTATTGATAAAGCATTGAAGATGACTAACATATGGGGAAGTAAGATGATTTCATTGGCTGGAAAAATTCTTTTATCTAAAACAGTTTTGCTTTCATTCACCACCTTTCATTGTACTAACTCTCTTGTGCCTAAGAGTATTCTAGATGAGGTGGACAAAATTTGTAGAAATTTTATTTGGAACAAATCTAATGGAGGCTTTGGAATACACTATGTTAACTGGTTAACTATGTGTTTACCAACCAAATGGGGAGGTAGAGCTCTTCACTCTTGTTCTACTAAAGTTGGCCCATTAAGATCCAAATTGGCATGGAAATATTTATATGAGAAAGATTCCTTTCTTCACAAAGTATTCTTCCCCAAATATGGAAATCTACTTGATAAGATAGATTTGAAAAATTCTTGCTCTAATTCATGGAAAATCTTGAAGACCGGTGGTAAATCATTATTGCCATTTATTAGATGGAAGGTAGCAAATGGCATTGACATTGATGTATACAGAGATACAAGGATATTAGATAAAAGTTTGAATAAGTGGCCAACATTCATTTCTCCTCTAAAAGATGATAGATTTCCTGTTTCAAACATTATAGAGAATGGTAGATGGAATGTGGATCAAATGAGAAGGATTATGGGTGAAGATCTTGTAAATCTGATTTTACAAACCATTAACCTGTTAGATTAAGAAGATGATAAAATGGAGCTCTTACTTCAGGGAAATGGTAAATCATTATCAGCTATGGTTTTTGAAAATTCTGTAAAACACATTCCTACGGTTTACTATTGGAGATGGATAAAAAAAGCAAAACTCAGTCCAAAGGTGGAGACTTTTTGGTGGAGGATCTTTAATAATGCATTGCCTACCAATGATTTCCTGGAACATAGAAAATTGCAAATGATAAATCTTTGCCCAAGGAACTGTAATGTTGCAGAAAATAGAGATCATTTGACAGCTAATTGTCATAAGCTGAAGGAAGTTATTACTAAAATTAAGGAATAGGGATTTTCATTCAAAGAATATCATACATTGCAAGATTGCTGTAAGCATCTTTCTTCTCTAAATCCCTTTATGATCAATCTCTATTGTTCGGT
>NW_021319652.1:0-27238 GCF_001605985.2 Dendrobium catenatum | reverse complement strand
TGATTTTGATTTTTATTTTGTGGATTATTCTTCCCTATGTTAGAGAGAGAGCTCCTATTCTCTAATATTTGGAGGATATACTCACAACTAAGTTTTTTTTTAAGGGTTTATTAAAGAGTTTTTAGCTTGCAATAATTAAAAAGGAAAGAGGCCAATGATGCCAAATTGAAAAGAACACTATATACACAAAAGTGTATCAAAGAATCAAAAGATGCTCAAAGAGCCAATCAAAGTGACAAGAGGTATAAAATGAGCCCACTAAATGTAAGCTATCCTCTCTTTTCAAAACTTTTAAAACTTAAAAAACTCATTAATTATTTGATGATTTCAAAGGCTTGATTTCAAATTTCATGATTGAAACAAATTACTTTATTTTATTATTTATGAGATTTTTTTTTGTAATCAAGTTTTGATTGGATCTTCTTTTTGCCCAATTAGTTTATTCTAAGTTAAGCATTTTTTTTTTCAAAAGAAAATTTGTACCATAAAGAACGTCTGATCCAGGGTTAACAAAATCGGATGTTCTACCTTTGTCTGGTTAGGATTGGCTAAACTCCTTGATCTTGTGGAACTCTAAAGTTTAATTATTTGAGAACTTCTCATATGAAGCCTTGATAAAAAAAATTAGAAAAATTAAAATTCATAATTTTCATTTTTTATTTATTTTTGTTATTTTTAGCTTTCTATTACTGTGTTTTTGTCTTCTTTTATTTTGTTTTATTTTTTAGGGCCTTGATCATCACCATCTTTTCCTTGGTTTCAAATTCTAGTCACATCGTCCTGGCCGATACTTGTATCGTCCTGAACGATTAGACAAAATCTCTTAAAATTCCATTTGCTAACCTTTTCTGTGCTTGCTGTAACTCATCGTCCTGGACGATCTGATTGAACTCTGTTGCAATCATGATGATAGTCCTGGCCGATAGAATATTTCATCTGGACAATGTATTTTATGTGCATCGTCCTGGCCGATACACTGGATCATCCTGGATGATCCACATGTCAGCATGTTTTAATCCTTAAAATTGGCCCTGGACGATCCATTATTGGACAATCGGCCTGGCCGATCCACTGTTCTTCACATCATCCTCTAGAATCATCAATCCTGTCCACATCTCATACTCGGTAATGGATCTTTTCGCTCACACCTCCTTTTGTTTCATTTTGTCTCTTGCTTTCCTCTTTAATACCGAGTTTCTTCGAGAATTCTTTGCAAACCTTCGCATTAACCCTACCTTCACAGCCCTGACCTCCTATGTGAATTGACACCCTGTCGAAATCACATATCAGGACTGTGTTGAACTGTTACAGCTATCCACCACCGGCGATAAGCTGCACTTAATCGCTTCAGATCCTAACCTTGACTAGTCCACGATGAATCACTTCCTTCGCCAGACCAATGCACCTTTCATGTTGAAGAGACTAGCTCTTTAGTCAAAGATGCTAGGATAATCCAACATGTCCTTTGCACCTCCATAATTCCAAAAGCCGGGGACCGAATCCACATCACCCCTCTACTTTCCCTTACTACTTTCTACATCATGGTTCGTAGAGAATTTAATACTGTGGACTTAATTTTTTGATACATTGAACACTTAACCATAATTCACGATCCAGGTCATAAGAGGAAACCCAATCTAGCCTTAGGACACATCATAGCCTATGTCCTTGAAACCAAATACCAACTTCAGTATCCTATTCCTCCTAACCTCCCAACTCCCTTCTACTCAAACAGTTCCTTCAATACCCTTCATAGTACTCGTCTCCACCCTGGGGATGAAAAACCTCGGGGGGCTAAGGAGGAGGAGGCTCCCGCTCCAGCTCCCGTTCCTGATCCTATTCCTCTCCACCAGTACTCTCCATTTGATCAATTGAGAGAGAGGTTTGATCGATGGGAGACCCACTTTAACGCTTACATTGCTGCACAGGAGCAACAACACTCTGAGGACATTGCCTGCTACGAGCAGCATCGCACAGAGGATTTAGCTCGATTTGACAGCTACATCACTCACCAGCAGCAACAGCATGACTAGGACATCTTGTAAGTCTAATTTCGTGCTGCCATCATAAAAAAGGGGGAGATTATTGCAAATCTATTTTTGTGACTTATATTTTGATGATTGACAAACACTGTTGATTCTCTTGGACTGCTTGTTGCTTCTAACTTTTCAGGAATTAATGATCGGACGGACAGATGAAGCCAGTTCAAGATTGCGTAGGTCTAGGGTTGAGTAAGTCTGTATATTGTTTTTTTCTCCTCTTGAGTCTATTTGTAATGGTCAAAGAGACTGATGCTAAGTAACCCTACACACGCACACTTGAGAGAATTAGAATTTATGTTTTTACTCATATCGGTGAGGACGATATTTACATCGTCCTGGACGATCAGGCTTAAAACAGAAAATCTAAATAAGGATTTTTAATTAAGGAAGCCGTCATTAACAGATCGTCCTGGATGATACGTGTATCGGCCCGGACGATAAGCTCAAAACATAAAGAAGTTGCCGCCATAGACAATTAAGGTAAACTGTATTTTTAAATCATTGGCCAGGACGATCATTGATCAGCCTGGACGATATTCACAAATTATGCCTTAATTGATCAGGAAATCAATGGAGTAATTAAGGATGATTGATACGATCATATCGTCCTAGAAGATCGCAGGATCGGCTAGGACGATTGCAGGATCGGCCAGGACGATATATTCAAAAACCTTGGTTACTTCATGATGATAAATATCGGCCAGATAGAATTCAGGGCGATGCTCTGGATAATTTTCCTCTGATTTGAACTGATCGGCCGGGACGATCGTGAGATTGGCCTGGACGATCAAGCTAATTTTAAATCGTCCAGTTTGCATTCAGAGCGATGCTCTGGCCGATCTTCTAAGATTTGTACTGATCGGCCAGGCCGATGTGCATATCTGCCTGGACGATATTGTCGGCAACTTGCAATTAATGAGCTCCTTTGAAGCTCTTCTATTTAAGAGCTCTTATTCGTCAAGAGTTTCTCGTCCGTGGAAGGGTCGGTAGAGGTAAGGAGTCAGCATCTGGTTGTTGGTTTTCTATAAGCTTCAGGAGGAAGCAAAAGGAGATAGGTTCTCTGCCTTACCGGGGTGGCAAAAAGGAGGTTCTTGTAAAGGCTTCTCCGTCTAGCTGTGGGGGCTAAAGGAGAGTCACGTTTGTTGTGCAATACTCGGAGGGCGCCTCTGGGGAGTGAACGTAGGTCAAGTTGACCGAACCACTATAAATTTCTTTGTTCTTGTTTCTTGCTTCCGCATTTTAATTTCCACATTTATTTTTTACGTGGTGTGATTTTGGTTCATGTGTTTTTGTTCTTTATGAAAAGAATTTTTTTAAAATACCAATTCACCCCCCTCTTGGTTAGCTTGGGTCAGTTCTATAGGGCTTAGCATCCCTAACAAACTTTCACAATCTACCCACCTTAAGAAAAATATCATCCTCAACATTTCCCTTAAGGGTTCAAATGCAAAATTGATATAAAACAAATTTGTCAAATCAAAACTCAAATCAAATCGAATCAAAATCAAAACTCGTCAAGAATCATACAATCGTAGAGTTCATTCGATCACATGTCATTCAACTATGCATGAAAAATGATGCACTTGAAACTACCCATTCTACCCAACTCTTAATCAAATCCTACAGCTCTGATAACAATCAATTCTTCCAATAACCCTGCTCTGATACCACTTAATTGTAATGCCCCAAAATCTAACTTGGAAGAATTATTCAGTCGATCATTTAAACCATCAACTAGCAGAGTAATCTATATTAATCAATCAGTATTAAATAGTCTAACAAATATTCTATAATTTAAATCATCATGTAAACATTTCTATTCATTCCCAAAAGTTCATTTACAATACTCAGGATTTACACAATAATCACAATTCCATTCAGTCATGAGTACAAAAGAATAACTATAATAAAAAGAAACAAAAACCTGAAGAACTCAGATTAACCTCACACTCCTGCTCACTTTCCCTGGCCTGAAAATATTAACCGCATATAATGAGCTTTAAAAAGCCCAGCAGATCACCAAAAACTTACAACTGAAATCAAAGAATGGTTCAGAAATAATATGCATGTCAATCAGTCAAATCAATAACAGTCACTTGCACATGATCATTGAATCTATGCATATATGAAAATCAGTGATTAATGCATAATTAATAAAATCCACAGTCATTAGTAGGAGAATCTGTAAATAGTAGAAAAATCCATAATGCTCAATAAATCAGTACATACGTCAATTCCATCATATCTTAAAATAGCGGTCAAATCCATAGAGAAAATCATCATATCAGTAATATTAGTTAAATCAATATCGTATCAATATAATCAATCAAATCATTGAATAAAGAAATCATCTCCGGTCAATAGAATAAAGAAATCATCTCCAGTCAATAATATTAATCGATATGAAATCATATAAAATAATCAAATCAATACATCGTTAAGAACAGTTGAAATCAATCAATATAGTAAAATCGTATTCTATATCATGTGCTCAGTATATCACATGAAATACAGTTAATATATATCACTTATTTGGTGAATCACATGTTATCAGTCTTATCAGTGTATCACTTGTATCAGTCAGTATTCAGTGTATCATGTGCTATAAGATCAGTACAATGAATGAGTAGTATCGGTGAATCAGTAGTATCGATGAATTAGTAGTAGAATCGATAACCAGTATGCAATATTAATAAAATCGTGCAGTTACAGTAAACTCGTAAATCCGTCAATAAATCCATTCAATATTAATAAATCAATTCAATATCAATAAATCCATCGATATAGTAAATTCAGACATAAATTAATAAATCTGTTCAATATCGATAAATCAGTTTAATATCGGTAAATCCATAAAGTAATCATAAGAACAATACTTTAAACATGTGATTCAATATAATAGTCTTACTCAACAAGTATAATCACTAGCTATTAAAGCTTTTTTCAAGGTTAGTATCAGTGTTAGTAATCCGTTGGCTCAGTAAATAGAGTCATCACCCTTGCCTCTCAGCATAGTAATCTCCTTATAACTTCCTTCAGTAATCACGTGATCAGTAGAGGATAACACCAAACCATTTTTATATGAATGCGGTCAATCAGTCTTCAACGAATGGTTCAACCACTCTTTACTTGTCTTTCAGTAATATAATAGTAGTAGATTCAATCATATATCCACATTCATATACATCTCATCAATGCATTATAATTAACAAACACGATTTAACTCAATTGAAAAAAATCCTTAGAATATTGTACAGTCGACAGAATTCCCAAACTGATCCAAAATACATAGTTTCAAAAAACTACCAAATTATCAGAAATCATATAAAACATAATTTCAAAGTTTTCATTGTACTGAAGCATTATTTTTCGACATCCAGATAATTTTCTATTCGATAAAAATCCCACAAACTTAAAATACCATGTAAAAACTTTCTAGAAAATATTCAAATCATGCAAAATCATCATTTCAACAATATACCAAAAGTTACACGGTAAAAGTTACGTCAATACAAAGATATACAAGAATTTCGATAATGGAAACACAAATCTGAGCAGAAAAATACCAAAACATGAAATCTTTGAAACCAGAAATAGGATTCGGATTCCTTTCTGCGAGACAAATAATTCTTCTAACAGCGGCATCGGACGAAAATCACACCGCGACCTCCAAAACCAAGCTTTCCTCTTCTCTTTCCTTTTCTTTCTCTCTCTTCAAAATATCTCAAATCATCTATTTAATGAACTTGATCATCCTGACGATGTTTTCCATTCATCCCTGGATGAAGCTCTCTGGACACCATCATACATACGATAATTAATTTCATCCCTGGACGATGTTCTCGGGCAAAAATTTTGTTCTGTTCGTCCCGGACGAACTCAGGTTCGTACGGACAAACCTACACTTTACTCAGTTCGTACAGACTAACCATACAGATTTTTAAAACTTTCTTCATTTCGCCCGTACTAAAGTCAGTTCGTACAGACTAACTGCACCAAAAAAAATGAAATTCTGAGAGGTTTTACAGGAAGACACAAGATTAAGCTTTGGGTTGAAGTTTGTGACGGAGAGAAGAAAGAGCGAGAGGAAAGTATTCACAACCAAATGTGAATAAGTGACTATAATCTAGTTTGACATTGTGTAATAATTCAAACAAGGTGATGTTATTTGTATTGAGATAAGGCATTATGTTTATGAAATAAACCAAGGTCAATATATCATCAGGCTAGTGTTTGTAAGAAATAAAAGCTATCTAAAGTAGGCTGCTGGTTTTCTCAATGATATGTTGAAGTTTTTGCTCAACGACACAATTTTTTTCTGGTGTATACGGACATGAGATTGGGTGAGAGATCTCATGAATTTGAAAAAATTGAGTGAGTGAGTAAGTGGTTAAGATATTCACCTTCACCGTCGGTGCATAAGAATTTTATTTTGTGGGAGGTATATATTTCAATTTTTGCTTTAAAGTCAATAAAGATTTAAGTAACCTCAGATTTGTGTCACATGGGAAACAACCACGTGAAACACGAGAAGTCATCTAAGAATATAACATAGTAGAGATATCTAGAATTGGAGATAATAGGAGTCGTGCCCCATTCATCAGAGTGGATTAAAACAAGAATCGACTATTTGCGATTTATATATATTTTTAATGGCAAGTTTATGACCTTTAGATTTATTACAAGAGTGGCAAGAAAAATTATGCACATCTTTTATTAAGATGTGGATTACATGAAGCTATGCTAGTAAGGACCCTCCTATTTGGGTGGCCCAATCTATTATGCCAAGGAATGAAGCTGTTTGTGGTGGTATAGAGTGTCTGGTGAGGAGACAATGATAAAGAAGTTTGAATAGGATATAGACCATCACAGCATGGTTCGCGAAGTGACTTGGTGTGTCATCAGTTTAAGGTTTATTATAAATGAAGTATGTAATTTTTATTTTCTTGAGTTTGAGAGAGTGTGATTGTAATTGAGTAACTATGCACACACTAACGGGGGGAGAGTTTAAAATTTGAAATTTTTTAAACTGATCGTACTGTACGAATGAACTTCATATGAGACAATTTGTTCAGTTATTTTCCCCGACGAGCAGTCAAACGAACAGAAATGAAAATTTTTCTAAGTATTAATGGTACTGTACGATCACCATTCGTACATACCTTCCAGAGTATGAAATGGATGGATCCTGTTTCATTCAAAGAAAGATTTTTTCTAAGTATAGATTGTACTGTACGATCACAATTTGTATATACCTTCTAGAGTACAAAATTGTTAGGTCCCTCTTCATTCTAATTTTTTATCCAGACGATTCTGAAATTTTTTTAAACTATTCGTACCATACAATGTCATCATCGTATGTACGTCATTCAGAGTACGAAATGGATGGGCCCTTTTCAGCCTAACGAACTTGAAATTTTTTGTAAATGATCGTACCATACGATGTCGTCATCATACGTACGTCGTTCAGAGTACGAAATTGCGAGGTCCCTATTCTTCCCTACGAAGATGAAAAATTTTATAATTGTTCATCCCGGATGAACTTGGTTCATACCAAGCAATGATCATATACGAAATGTTTTTATATCGATTCACAATAGGTTCGTACACAATAGTTTTTTGAACTGTTCGTATGAACATACGATTGTACTATATGATCGTGTACGCTCAAAATTGAAAATTTTAGTTTTGTGGATAGTTTTTCGTGTCTTTTATATAAAAGGTCAACTAAAAAGTATTTTTTCATTAAAAATGTGTTGCATGTAGAAGGCTTAAAGGATAATTTGTTAAGTATTAGCTAGCTATATGATAAAGGATATAGTATTAAATTTTTTCTCACTAGCTGCATATTAAGCCTAAATGAAAATGATGTTTTGCATGGAATATGGATAAACAATGTTTATATGCTAGATTTGAATTATATTAAATCTCATAATACTTTTTATTTGAAAACTATTTCAGATGAATTATGGTTATGACATAGGAGACTTTGTCACTCTAGCATGAAAAAACTTAAAAAAATTACCTAAAAAGATTTGGTTAGAGGTATACCAAAACTAGACTTTACTAAGAATCACCTTTGTAATGCATGTTAATTAGAAAATATCTGAAGTCCAAATTTTATTCCAATAAGGATCTTAAAACTAGTAAACCTTTGGATATTTTGCATATAAATCTTTTTGGACCGATTAGTATTATAAGTCTAAGAGGAAATGTATATGGATTTATGATTATTAATGATTTCTCTAGATTCAGATGGGTTAAATTCTTGTTTTATAAGAGTAAATTATTTGAGGAGTTTAAAGATTTTTTGACTTGGATTCATAGGTAACTAGGATCTGAGATTTTAATAATTCAAATTGATTACAGAGGAGACATTGAAAATGAGAGATTTGAGGATTTTTATAAGAAAAAAATGATTGATCGTAATTTTACTGTACCTAGGACCCCTCGGTATAATGGGATAATCGAAAGAAGAATAGAATATTAATTAAAGCCACTAGAGCCATATTGGCAGAATATTCACTTCCTAAATTTTTTTGTGCTGAAGTGGTTAGTACTGCATATTATGTTCTGAATATGATGAACATTAGGTTGAAATTAATTAAAACATCCTATGAGTTTCTTAAGAAAAGAACACTTAATTTGTTACATTTGCATATTTTTTGATGTAAGGTGTTTATACATAATAATAGAAAATCTACCTTAAAAAAAATTGATCTAAAATTAGATGAAGAAATTTTTCTTGGATACTCTAGTGTTGGAAAATCTTATAGAGTATTTAACAAAAAAAACTTTTGTAGCTGAGGAGACCACACATATTGTATTTGATGAATCTGAAATTTTAGAAGAGCCAAATTTGGAAGATGATGAAATAGAAAATAACTGCTACAAGATTGAGAAGATTGATTTAGAAGAAAATTTCAAAAAAGAAAATCCTTTGCCTAGAGATTTAAAATTTTCTAAAAACCACCCTAAGGAATTGATTTTAGGTAAACTTAGTGATGGTGTTAGGACTAGGCGTGGACTTAACAAAGAAGTTAATCATTCTGCATTTATTTCAATAATAGAACCCATAAATATAAATAAAGTACTTTCAGATGAATTTTGGATTTTGGCAAAGCAAGAAGAATTAAATCAATTTATAAAGAATGAAGTTTGGGAATTAATTGCAATGCTAAAGGATTAAAGTATAATTAAAACTAAGTGGGTATTTAATAATAAAATAAATGACTCAAGAGTTATTATTAGAAATAAGGATAGATTGGTGGCTAATGGGTATAATCAAATTGAAGGAATTAATTTTGAAAAGACATTTTCTCATGTAGCAAGACTTGAAGCAATTAGAGTTATGTTAGTCTTTGCATGTTTTAAAGGATTTAAATTATTTCAAATGGATGTTAAAAGTGCATTTTTTTGAATGGGGTGATTCAAGAGGATGTTTATATTGAACAACCTCTAGGTTTTGAAAATTTCAAATACCCAAATAATATTTTTAAATTAAAAAAGGCATTATATGGATTAAAACAAGCACCTAGGACTTGGTATGAGAGGTTGAGTACTTTCCTACTTGAGAGATCTTTTGAAAAAAGAAGTGTGCACACCACTCTCTTTTTAAATAAATTGAGAGATAATATACTCATTATATAAATTTATATTGATGATGTCATCTTTAGATCTACAAATAAAAATCTTTGTGATGATTTTTCTAAAATAATGAGTAGTAAATTTGAGATAAGCCTAATGGGAGATCTTAGTTACTTTCTAAATTTTAGTATTAAGCAAATTGAGGAAGAAATATTACTTAGTTAGTCAAAGTATGTTAAGGACATCCTCAAAAAGTATGAAATTAGCAATGTTAAACTTGTTAGTACACCTATGAGTTCCTCAGTTCAGTTAGACAATGACCTTAATAAAAAATCTATTGATCAAAAAAATTTTAGAGGAATTATTGGATATTTACTTTATTTGATAGCTAGCAAACCCAATATTATGTTTAGTGTTTTTTTGTGTGTTAGATTCTAATTAGATCCAAAATAATCACATTTGACAGCAGTAAAAAGGATTTTGAGATATCTTTTGAGAACTCAAAACTTAAGAATTTGGTATCCTAAGTACAGCTCTTCATTTAAAATTTTTGGATATTCAGATTCAGAATTTATAGGTTAAGGTTGATCGAAAGAGTATATCTAAAACTTGTCAATTTATAAAAAATTCTTTAGTTTCTTGGTCCAATAGAAAACAAAATTACATAGCCTTATCAACTACTAAAGTTGAATACATTGCCTTAAAAAGTTATGTGGCACAAGTTCTGTCATGACCGAACCCGACTGGGGCGAATCCCTTCGCGTTGAGTCGTGATGGATGAACCACAAAATCTAGCTTTGAAATTTATTTTCAGACTTTCTTCTAATATACACAGGACTACAGAAATGCGGAGCTACTATAAACATCTAAATATACAGAAAAGCTCATCCAACATTTTCTTCTTTTTTTTCATCAAAATAATCATGTACATTATAGTTCATGGCAATAAACAGAAAGTATATAACAGAATAGAAAAGTCACGACTGTACAAAAAATCAAAAGTACAAAATATCTAATCTCAGATCAGATACAGAACGGCTAGTCCAAAACCTCCTTCCCTTTCTAGAACCTGAAAACCATGAAGATAACCACAGTAAGCTAACAGCTCAGTAAGACTACACTAGCCGATCAAAATCTCCAGAAACTCATTCCAAAATACTCACAAAAAGCTTTAAAAATAGTTTATTCAAATAGTCATACATAATTTAGATAATCATATAGAAATCATATAATTAGATAGAATGCAGATATTCGTACATAACAGATAAAAAAATAGACTTTAGATGTTCACACAGAACATATAATCAAATGAAAATCAAATAACATATACAGAAAGACAGAATCAAATTTCTATCACAGAATTGTATAAATCAAAAATCACATTTTATAAATCATATATCAAATCATATCAGGTCATATATCAAATTACATATTCAAATCAGATTTCAAGATATATATCAAATCATATATCAGATCACAAATTCCTGACACAAACAGAATCTCAAAGGATTCTGGCCCCTTATGCCTCCCTTCCCTGACACAGATAGAATCTCAAAGGATTCTGGCCCCTTATGACTCCCTTTGTGCTTATAGCACAAGAATATATTAGATATACAGAATTATTGAATCAGAATTCATTTCCATATTCCCTGACACAAACTGAATTTCAAAGGATTCTAGCCCCTTATGCATCCCTTCTATGACACAGACAGAATCTCAAAAGATTTCGACCCCTTATAACTCCCTTTTGATATCATTTAAATCACATCAAACATCAAATCATCATATCATAATAAATACGGAGTAATTGAGCATATATCAAAATTTTGTATTTTCGTATAGCGACTGACGACAGAAAGCCAATGAATCAAAAATGCACAATTTCAGAAAGTAACTAAATTACCAGATATCGTGTAAAATGTAATTACAAAGCTTTTATTGTACTGAAGCAATATTTTTCAACATTCATATAATTTTTTATTCGATAAAAACTCCGCAGAGTTCTAAATACCCGGTGAAAAACTAAAAAAAAAACTCAAAACGTGCAAAATTACAATCTCTAAAATATACCAAAAGTTACGCGGTAAAAGTTTTACTGGTGCAAAGATATACCTATTTTTCGCTAACGGAAACAAAAACTTAAATACAAAATCTGTCAAAAATCATATTTCTGAAAATTGAGAAAGGCATAATGTGTCTTACCTCGAGTCAATCAACTTTCCCAACTACGGTGACGGACAAAAATGGACCGAAGAAGCCCAAAACGCGGATTTCTTCCTCTTTTCCTCATTTTTATCTCTTCTATTCTTTCTCTCTCTTCAAAATATCTTATTTCAGAATACTTAAAGAACTCGATCGTTTGGACGATTTCCATGGTTCGTCCCGGGACGATCTCCTCGGTAGGCTGATCTTATAGACGATAATTAATTTCGTCCCTAGACGGTGCCCTCGGGTTGCCTTCGTATGAACGATAATTATTTTCGTCCTGGGACGATGCTCTCAGGTTGCCAATGTTTCAACTGTTCGTCCCGGATGATCTCAACTTCGTCCGGACGAACCTGGAAGGAAATCTCAAATCATACCAAAATATAAAAGAAAAGAAAAAAGAAGGCTTTCACAATCTCCCCACCTTAGAAAATATCATCCTCGACATTGCCAAAACAAAAATGAGTCAAAATAGACTAGGATACAACTGTCTCATATCTGATTCCTTCTCCCAAGTAGCCTCTTTGGTCATTCTGAACTTCCACTGAACTTTAACCATAGGGATCTATTTACTTCTCAACTTTCGTACATCAAATGCCAAAATCTTTTCAAGCACTTCTCTGTATTGTAGATTCGCCTAAACCTCCACATCGTCAGTAGATAATTTCTATATAGAATCAGATATCCATTTTCTCAAAGAGGATACGTGAAACACGTGTATATCAGACATCTGATTAGGCAATAATAATTTATAAGCAGAATTTCCAACCCTTTCAATGATCTATAAAGGCCCGACATACCTTGGACATAGTTTGCTCACTCTTCCAAATCTGCTAACACCTTTCATCAGACTGACTTTGATATATACAAAGTCACCAACCTAGAATTCAACCAATCTGAGCTTCTAATCGTAATACTTATGTTCTCTATTTTATGCACATTTCAATCTTTCTTTAATCAGATTGATCTTCATAATAGTATCATCCACAAAAGTTGAACACATCACCTGTCTATCTCCCACCTCAGTCAAAGTCAACGGAGTTCTACACTTTCTTTCATACAGAGCTTCGTACGGTGTCATACCAATACTTGACTGATAACTAATATTATATGCAAATTCTATCAGTGAGATATGATCGATCTTCCTAACTATCTCCAAAATCCAGAACACATAATCTCAAAAGATCTTTCAATACCTGAATAGTCCTCTCAAACTATCCATCAGTCTGCGGATGAAAAGCCATACTGAAATGCAACTTCGTACCCAATTCTTGTGAAATACCTCTCCAAATTCTAGAAGTAAACCTTCAATCTCGATCAGATACAATCACTTTCGGCACACCGTGTAATCTGATAATTTCTTTAACATAAATCTGAGCTAACTTATCTACCAGATCTGTCTGTCTGATCAGAAGAAAATGAGCAGACTTCGTCAACCGATCAACAATCACCCAAATGATCTGGGGAATCCCATAGCAAAATCCATTATCACCTCTTCCCACTTTTACTCAGGGATAGGCAACGACTGCAGAAGACCTCCCGATCGCTGAAGTTCTGCCTTCACTAACTGGCAGGTTTCGCATTTCGAAATGAATTCAGCTATGTCTTTTTTCAATCCAGGCCACCAAAATAAGCTTTTTATATCTCCATACATCTTACCACTTCTTGGATGAATAGTATAGCCTGAATAATGAGATTCGTGCAGAATTTCTTTCCTTAGATCTTCAGACATAGGAATCCACAACCTATTCTTACAGAAAATAATACCATAATCGGACATTCGTTATTCAAGTTTCTTACCAGATTCGATCTGATCAATCAACTTCAAATATTTTGTATCTGATTTCTTAGCTTCATGAATCTTCTCTCCCAAAGAGAACTGAATACTCATCTGAGTTATTATTCCAGAATTAGTAGGAGATAATACCTTCAACTATAATCTTTCCATATCTCGTATCAGATACTCATCAAAAGTGAGCTGAATACATGATAATCCAGAATACTTCCTACTCAGAGCATCTGCCATCATATTAGCCTTACCAGGCTGATACTAAATAGTCAAATCATAGTCCTTGATCAACCCAAGCCACATTCTTTGCCTCAAATTCAGATCCTTTTGAGTAAATATGTACTTCAAACTCTTATGATATGTGAAAATCTCACACCTGACGCCATACAAGTAATGATGCCAAATCTTCAAAGTAAATATAACAGCGGCCAATTCTAAATCATGCGTTGGGTAGTTCTTTTCATATGGTTTCAACTGTCTTGAAGCATAAGCTATTACCCGAACATGCTGCATCAGAACACATCCCAAACCTTTCAGTGAAGCGTCACTAAAGACTTAAAATCCTTTCGTACCAGAGGGAAGTGCTAACACTATAGCAGAAGTCAAATAATCCATCAATTTCTGAAAACTAGCTTCACACTCTGGTGTCCGAACAAAAGCTACTGAATTTTGAGTCAATCTCATCAGAGGAGTAGAAATCTGAGAAAATTCCTTCACAAACTTTTTATAATATCCAGCCATGTCCAAGAAACTACGTATCTCAAACACTGCTGTAGGCCTTAGCCAATTAGCAACTGCTTCAATTTTCTGGGGATCGACAGAAATACCTTCACCGCTTACTATATATCCGAGAAAAGAAATGCTTTTCAGCCAAAATTCACACTTGGAGAATTTTGCATACAACTGATGCTGCCTTAGAGTCTCTAACACACTTCTCAAATATCTGGCATGTTCTTCCTTAAAGTAGAATATACCAGAATGTCATTTATGAAGACAATCACAAACTGATCCAGATAATCTTTGAATACTCTGTTCATCATGTCCATAAAAATAGTTGGTGCGTTGGTTTCCCCAAATGGCATAACCAAAAACTCGTAGTGCCCGTACCAAGTACTGAAAGCTATTTTCATCACATCAATTTCTCTCACCTTCACCTGATAGTAACCAGATCTCAAATCAATCTTTGAGAATACAGAAGATCCAGCAAGCTGATCAAATAGATCATCAATCCTCGATAATGGATACTTATTCTTGATTGTAATTTTATTCAATTCTCTGTAATCAACACACATACGAATTGTACCGTCCTTCTTCTTCACAAATAGAATAGGTGCTCCCCAAGGAGAGACACTCGAACAGACAAATCCTCTATCCACCAACTCCTGGAATTAAACTTTCAACTCTGCGAGTTCTTTGGGGGCCATCCTATACGGAGTTTTAGATATTGGAGCTGTACTCAAAAATATATCAATACGAAACTCAACATCTCTATCTGGAGGTAAACCAATCAACTCCTCAGGAAATACATCCAAAAAATCTTGTACAATCGAGATATCAGAAATAAAACCCACATCTATATTCATATCTCGTATTGATGCCAGAAATACCGTACAGCCCTTCTTCCATAATCTTCTTACTTCCAACACAGAAATCAAACATCATAAAGCACCTCTTAACCCTTGAAATACACAATTTTCACCATCCATAAATAATGTAACTTGCTTCTTCAGATAATTAATCTGAGCCTCATATAGACTCAGCCAATTCATACCCAAAATAACATCATACGAAGAAATTGGCAGCAAAATCAAACAGGACTTTCACTTCTTTTCAGAAATTTCAATCTCACATAAATAGAACTTCCGGGCTATCAAATTATTTCCAGCCGGCAAAATAACAGAAAGTGAAATAGGTAACGAAACGGAAGCTAGTTGAAAAGAATCAAAATAGCACTCGAAAATAAATGAATGACTAGCTCCAGAATCAAACAAAACATGATAGAGATGTTCAAAAATATAAACCATACCTGTCACCATATCTGGAGCATCTCGAGACTCTTGTTTATTCAAACTGTACACACGTGGCTGAATTGTAGCTGGAGCTACATAACTACTAGGCTCCCTCAGATTACCACTAGGTGGTCTCCTTGCCATAGAACCCAAACCACCAATCCTACTAGATGATCCTTCAAAAATAGTACAAGGAGGAGCTATCCTCGGCCTTTCTACTGGTCTAATAAAGCTCTCTGATCTGGATTCAAATCGTCGATCAAATCTGGCTTGTGGATACTTGGCTATTTGATGTCCTAGCTGATCACATCTGAAATACTGAGCAGTCATCCTGTAAAACTGGCCAAAATGTCATCGTCCATAATTCTGGCACATCGGTGCCCCACTGATTGAACCAGAACTGGCCACACTACCACTACCAGAAACTGCAACATATGCTGACTGTCCACTCCTTTTGGAATCTCCAGATATAAATTTATTCTTCTTTCTAAAAAAACTACTATCATATGCATCTCCACTGAATCTAATTATACTAGCAGTCCACCGCTGCTAAGTAGCCATCAGATCATTCTCTATCAGTCGAGCTCTCTCCAACAGCTCAGAGAAATTATATATGTGAAATGGTACCAAGGGCTACCTCAGACTATCTCGTAGTCCCGTTAGAAATCTATAGCACTTCTCAGCAGAAGTACTCACCAACTGAGGAGCATATCTTGCCAAAGTAGTAAACTCTGCCTCGTATTGTATAATTGTCTTGCTCCCCTGAACCAACCTCAAAAAAGTCTCTTGCATTTGTTGACTTGCAGAAGAGGGTACAAACCAAGATTTGAATACTTCAGAAAATTCTTCCAAAAAAATTAAGGAATTTAGTTTACCTAAGAATTTCTCCTCTTGCTGGCCCATCCACCAGCGCTCTACTTCACCATCAAATTGAAAAACTGCTAATGGTACCTTTCTATTAGGAGGATACTGCATGCCATCAAACTTCTTCTTCAACCTTCTCAACCAATCCTCTATTGCTCTGGGCTCAACAGTGCCCTCAAATCTCGGAGGCTTCAATCTCATAAATATTTGTAGATGTCTATCTACATCTTCAGATCTAATAGCAGAAACTCTATTCTGCATCTTGCTCATCATCTGAGCAACCAACGTAGCAAATTATGAAACTATATTTGAATCAACTACTGGGGCAGAACTATTCACAGGAGCTACCTGACTAACACTCTGCCCATCAAATATATCTGAGTCTGGCATATCCATAATCACATAGAAAGTAACTATGCATATAAAACAAAAATAATAAAAACTAAGACAGACTGAAACTACCCCACCATGACTGTACAAAAAATCAAAAGTACCAAATACATAATCTCAGATCAGATATATAACAGCTAGTCCAAAACCTCCTTCCCTTTCCCAGAACCTAAAAATTATGAAGATAACCACAGTGAGCTAACAGCTCAGCAAGACTACACTAGCCGATCAAAATCTCCAGAAACTCATTCCAAAATACTCACAAAAAGCTTTAAAAATAGTTTATTTAAATAGTTGTACATAATTCAGATAATCGTATAGAAATCATATAATCAAACATAATGCAGATATTCGTACATAATAGATAAACAAACAGACTTCAGATGTTCACAAATAACAGATTATCAAATGAAAATCAAATAAGAAATACAAAAGGACTGAATCAAATTCGTATCACAGAATCGTATAAATCATAAATCACATTTTTAAATCATATATCAAATCATATCAGATCACATATCAAATCACATATTCAAATCAAATTTCAAGATATATTTCAAATCATATATCAGATAACAAATCCCTGACACAAATAGAATCGCAAAGGATTCTGGCCCCTTATGCCTCCCTTCCCTGATATAGACAGAATCTCAAAGGATTCTGGCCCCTTATGACTCCCTTTGTGCTTACAGCACCAAAATATATCAGATATATAGAATTATCGGATCAGAATTTATTTTTATATTCCCTGACACAGACAGAATCTCAGAGGATTCTGGCCTATTATGCCTCCCTTCTCTGCACAGATAGAATCTCAAAGGATTTCAGCCCCTTTTAACTCCCTTTTGATATCATTCAAATCACATCAAACATCAAATCATCATATCATAACAAATATGAAGTAATTGAGCACATATCAAAATTTCACATTTTTGTATAGCGACTAACGACAGAAAGCCAATGAATCAAAAATGCATAATTCTAGAAAATCACTAAATTACTAGAGATCGTGTAAAACATCATTTCAAGTCATTTATTATACTGAAGAAATATTTTTCAACATCCAGATAATTTTTGATTCGATAAAAACTCCACAGAATTTAAAATACCCGATGAAAAACTTCTAGAAAATACTCAAAACTTGCAAAATTACAATATCTATAATATACCAAAAGTAATGCAGTAAAAGTTTTACCTGTGCTAAGATATATATGTTTTTCTCAAACAAAAATAAAATGTTAAACAAAAAATTTGTCAAAAATCATATTTCTAAAAATTGAGAAAGGCGTAATGTGTCTTACCTTTACGATGACGGACGAAAACGGACTGAAGACGCTCAAAACGCAGATTTCTTCCTCTTTTCCTCATTTTTCTCTCTCCTACTCTTTCTCTCTCTTCAAAATATCTTATTTCGGATACTTAAAGAAGTCGATCGTCTGGACGATTTCCATGGTTCGTTCCGGGACGATCTCCTCGGTAGGCTGATTTTATAGACGATAATTAATTTTGTCCCTGGACGGTGCCCTCGGGTTGCCTTCATATGAACGATAATTATTTTCGTCCTGGGATGATGCTCTCGGGTTGCCAATGTTAATTTCATCTGTTCGTCCCGGATGATCCCAACTTCGTCCAAACGAACCTAGAAGGAAATCTTAAATCAGACCAAAACATAAAAGAAAAGAAAAAAAGAAGGCTTTCACAAGTTCTTTGGTTGAAACAATAGTTGATTGATTTATGATTTACTATAGGCATAATTCTAATTTATTGTGATAACACTAGTATCATTTGTATTTTAAAAAATTCTATTCAATATTCTAGAACCAAACATATAAACATAAGATATCATTTCATAAGGGATCATATATCCAAAGGAGAAATTAAATTGAACCATGCTTTAACTAAAAATTAACTTGCAAACATTTTTACAAAACCACTAGCTTTTGATACTTTTAGCACATTAAGGACAAGACTTGGTGTGATCGATCTTAATGCTTAAACCTAACCATCTTTAAAATGATCTTAAATAACCGTTCGTCCTGGACGAACACCTGTTCGACTGTACAATCATCTGGTAAGAAGTCTGTACGAAAAGACGTTTCGTAATTTGCATGATTATGAAAAGTCATTTCATTTTGAACATATTTGTTCATACATACAAAATTATTTTTGTCATGTACAAATAATATATCATTTTGTATGAAGCTTTTTTCGTATGTACGAATAGTCATTTTTTTTTAAATAGGAGGGCTTTAGATTTCATTTTCATTCACTTCATCTGTCTCTTTCAATCCTTCTCTCTCAGTAATAGCCAGTTCAAGCAAGCATGGTAGAGTAACTAAGAGTTCATCTTCAAGGGGTGTAGATGAAAATTTTTTGTCAAAAAAAATGAGGATTCTTACTTTAAATTTGTCTGCGCTAAAATCACTCCATCTAGACTCTTGCTCCAAGAAGACATCCACTTTCAAGTAATGCCTCTTTTTGTTTCCACCCAATTTGCCTTCATTCTGATTTTAATTTATGCCTACAATAAAGAAAGCTTATACTATTTTATAGCAAATATGTCTTTTAGTTCATATGAAAGTAGGATAAGATCTTATGTCTTAAAGAAAAGAGTAGAAATCATAAAAGAAGATTTGGGAACCTTTCTGTATTTAAGAACTCAAGGGATTATAGCACACTTAATGACTTCCAAATCTGATTTTGTCTGGTCCAAAATAAATAAGTTCTTAGTGGGGCTGCACAAGGTCATTTTCCTAGGGTCTATACCTTACACCAAAATGCAAGGATTATTCCACATGTCCTTAGAACTTCATAAATTCCTAAGGCTGGTAATCGCATTAACATTACTCCTCTTTTATCCACTATTACCTATCTTATAATGACTGGAAAACCAATAGATGAAGTTGGCCCAACTTATTCTTAGTTATATTCACGGGTTTTCTGAAATTGGGCATGTTTCTCAAAGGAGGAAGTAGAATATTACCTTAGGACATCTACTGACCTATGTTTTAGAAAAGAAGTACAATATTGTTCATCATGAGAGTCCACTTGAATTACCAAACTGCATCATTGATGCTTCATTTTGAGCATTTTTTGGGAAAAAAGACAATTCAAGTGAGGATACTAAGGAAGAAGGGGGAGCACCAGCACCTACACCTGCACCTACTCAGGGATCTGATTTTCAAGAGATGATCCAGTGCTTTGATCGATTAGAAAGTCATTTTGATTAATGTTTTGATCAAATTCATACTCACCTTAACCAGCAGAATGCACAGTACCAACATGATATGAGTTGGATTCAAGGACAGTTCAAATACGTGAACACTAATATAGCTATAATGAATAGTTATTTTTTTGCCTTCAACCAATCTCCTCCTTCAGACCAGGGCCCTTCAGAGTTTTAGATATACTTCTTGTTTGTTGTCTTTGTCAGTCATTTTGAGATGTGTTGATCTTAGTGATGTTTTTGATGCATTGTGTACTTATCTTTATTTAGCTTTTGTGTTGATGTTTTGTTATCATTGTGTTATGATTTGATATCAATTGTACTTTAATGTATTTAATCTTTAAATTGATATCAATAAAAAATATTTTGTTTTGATTAGTTGCTTTTGTTCGTAGTTTGAAATATAAGTGTGCCTATATGATATTCCTATATTAATTGATCTAAAAAGAATTATAAATTAACTACAATACAAAAATTAATTTCATTATGAAAACTAATTTTTCAAAATATGTTAAGTTAACTTATAACTCGATAAAATTAAGGTTATCAATCTCATGTTCTTTTTAGGCAAACATAATTTTAAATATTATTATTATAATTTTAATATCTTATTATTTTTTATTTTCTTTTTTCAATATAATTATCTTTGATATTACATAAATTTAATTTTTAGATTATTGATTTTAAATAGATCAATTAAAAAAATTAAAAAGAAATATATAATGTGTACAAAAATCGAAAGAATGTGCAATAATTCGCAAATTGAAAAGAGACACAAATTAACCCAACTACAAAAAGATGCACAAAATGTGCCAAAAAATATTTGAAAAAATATGCAATGTCGCCAATTGATAATATTCTTTCCTCTATCTTTTAATCTTCAAATTCAACTCAATCTAATTTTCAATTAAAGTTTTATATTGAAAATTGAAATTATATAATCTTCATTTTATCACTTTTGCAATAATTCTCTTTATCTAGTTGTCTAGAATGCTTCATGGCCTTGATTAATTTTTTTTATTTATGTTATACTTTAATTTACGTGTTTTGAATCTTTCTTTTTCATCTAATGATTATTAACTTTGTTATTACTATTATACTTCAATCTCTTTCAAGATCAATTACTAAGATTTCTCATATAATTTCTTTAATTTTAACTCTTTCTTCCTTTTTTATTGTTGTTAAATGGGGGAGTAATATTATTTGTTTAATTTGGTGATTGATTTTATTTTTCTGACTATATTTTGAAGTTGTTTTTGTTTTTGTTTAGTGTTTAATATTTTTGTATTTTTTATTTATGGAAAATTTAAACAAATTTTTTTTATTATTCAAGGAATATCCTTAAACTCACATGTTTATTCTTTTAGGGGGAGTTAAGGAGAAATTTAGGGTATATAAGTTCACTCAAAAAATAATTATATTGCCATCATCAAAAAGGGGGAGATTGTTAAGATTGTTGCAACTTAGTTCTTAATTATTGATATTCTTGTAACATGTTTATTTTTAATGATTCCAAATATTATTACTTTAATTATTATTTCTCCTAACATATTTTAGATGCAATGTTTTATTATTCGTGTGTATTAATATTTCAGGGAAATCATATTCCAAATTGTTGAAGACTTTAAATCCTATCAGTTTAGGGTTTATTGTAAATGAAGTCTGTAATTTATATTTTCTTGAGTCTGAGAGAGTGTGATTGTAATTGAGCAACTATGAACACACACACGGAGGGAGAGTTTAAAATTTGGAAATTTTTAAACTGATCGTAATGTACGAATGAACTTCGTACGGGATAATTTATTCAGTTTTTTTTTTCCGACAAGTAGTCAAACGAATATAAATATTTTTTTTTTAAGTATTAATCGTACCGTAGGATCACCATTCGTACATATCTTCTAGAGTATGAAATGGACGGATCCCATTTCATTCAAAAAATATTTTTTCTAAGTATGGATTGTAATATACGATCACAATTCGTACATGCCTTCTAGAGTACGAAATTGTGAGGTCCCTCTTCATCCCAATTTTTTGTCCAAATGATTTTGAAAAATTTCAGAACTATTCGTACCATATGATATCATCATAGTATGTACGTCATTAAGCATACAAAATGGATGGTTCCCTTTTCGTCCCGATGAACTTAAAATTCTTCGTAACTGGTTGTACCGTACGATGTCGTCATTGTATGTATGTCGTTCAGAATATGAAATTACGGGGTCCCCCTTTGCCCCGATGAAGATGAAAAATTTTCTAACTGTTTGTCCTGGATGAACTTGGTTCGTACCAAGTGATGATCATGTATGAAATGTTTTCGTACCGATTCACAACAGGTTTGTACATAATAGTTTTGAACTATTCGTACGTACGAACATACGATCATACTGTACGATTATGTATGCTCAAAATTAAATATTTCAAATTTTTAGACGATTTTCAAGTCTTTTGTATAAAAGGTCAACTAAAAACTGACATAAAAGGACATGTCTTCATGATTTTTTATGGGCATTTGAAAGAGAGAGTGTGAGAGAGTGTTTGAGAGAGATATCTTGCAAGTGGAGTGTGAAGAGTTCACAAGGTTACTCAAATGTAATGATATCTTTGTAAATTTAGTTATCACTCTTCCTCTTTTCTTTCTAGATTGCTTGTGAGAAGATCTTTGAAGAAGATCTGGTTCTCTACCAACACTTGGAGAGTGTGAACAGACGATAATTCTCTGCCAACACTTGGAGAGTGTGAAAAGATGACGGTTCTCTGTCGATAATTGGTGAGTGTAAAAGGACGATGGTTCTCTACCATACCAGGGATTGGTGGAAGAGGTTTTGTACAGGCTTCTCCAACTTGTTGTGGGGGAAAAATGAGAAACACGTTGTTAATAGTACAATACCTAAAGAGGAAGTCTTCAGGGAGTGGATGTAGATCATGTTTGACCGGACCACTATAAATCTTTTTTGTCTTTTAAATTTCTGCATTTATTTACTGCAAGTTATTTTTCTTTGGTTAAAAAAATATTTTAAAACTTTAATTAACTTGCGACGAGACTTAACAATTTTCAAATTTAAAATCCAAAAGTAATTTTTTAAAAATTACCAATTCACCCCCCTCTTGGTTAACCTTGGGATAATAAATTAGGTTTAACAACCTATTCAAGAATCAACAATTTTTCCATTAGAGCCATGATAAGGAGTGAGATTGAAAGGTTCTCTAGCGAATTATTCAAGTGGGATGAAGCACCCGAATCAATATGTCAGTCCGTGTAGGATGTAAGAAAGCCAACAACAAGAGCTTTGTTCGTAGTCTTGGAAGACTTCGACACATATTGTGAGTTCAATCGGTGCAAGCAATTGGAGGCAACATGACCTTTCTTGAAACATATTTTACATATGATCGCTGCTGTAGGGGACAAATCATTAGTAGTATTTCCACATGAGTAAGAGCGGCCTCTATTTCTACGTTCACGACAATGATTAGAGAACAAAACCATGTTAGGACCGCCTCCTGGAGCAAAAAGAGTAGTGTCTGAAGCAATGTGAATTTCTTCACTTATAAGTAATGAGTAAAGTTGATCAAGACTTATGAGTTTAATCATCATTCTTATAACAGTTTTGAAAGATTGATAGGAACTAGGGATCCCATTAAGAATGTAAAAAATTATGTCTCCAGCATCAAAAGTTGATCCAAAGTAGTGATTTAATCCACAAGAGATTTGATTTATGTTAGATATTATATCATGGTTGAATTATTGAGAGAAATGTGGTGAAGTTCATTCTTGAGTTGAATTACATTAGATTTATTTGTAGATTTGAACCGAGTTTCAAGGGTGGTCCAGATCTCCAAAGTGGATTCAAGATTTACAATATATGGAAACAGAGAGGTTGATATGGTGGAACAGATAGTTGTCGCTAAATTTTGATAGGTAAGAGGCAATTGGGTATACCGAGAGTTAGGAATGATTGTAATGTCGGGTTGATGTAGAAGCTTCTCAAAAATGGGGAAACAAGGATCAACAAATGTGTCAAGCTCATTTGCACGACATATTTTTATTGTCTGAGATCACCATAATGAGTAGTTATCGGTGGTAAGCAGACTTCGCACGATGTTCTTGAGATTAGATAGAACGAACTTCAAAGTTGATGGGATGAAGGGGCTTTCAAGATTCGTAAGCTCTGTTTCTCATCAATCTGAGACGTCATCGAGTTCTACATTGAGCTTGGATCCTTCAAACCTACTCTAATACCATGAAGAAACACAGTTGCAGGTATACAGTTTCAAGAATAGAAATAAGACAGAAGAATAAAAAAGAAGAGGATGAATGTATTTTATTACATGTATGTCGCTTTATAAACGGGCACTGAGCAGGCACTGAGTGATATTTATAGAGGAGTGAAATGAGTAATGCCACAACATACAACTAATACATATATCACAACACATAGAGGGTTAGATTGTATTGTCAATATGATATAATAGAATTTAGTTTTGATTTTCCAAAACATTATTCATAAGATTTGTATTAACTTGAGAGGAATCAATATATTAGACTTGTTATGATTCATTTTTGTATTATTCATATTGAAGAATAAATGATGTCATAATATTCATTCATCTTGAAATTCTTCTCAGAACTAATAAAAATTTTGTAATGCATACTTGCATAAATTCTGAATTTTTCTCCTCCTAAAGAGGATTATAATGGCAGCTTAAAATTGAATTTGATACTGTCTATATATATGAGGCGGCAACTGTGCTATCTAAAGGTGATACGATTTTTTTTTTTTTTTTTGAATCAGCTTGAATGAAGGGGTGTGCCCTCTGCGAATTTGAGTTGGCAGCCGTATAACTAGCAATTAGTTTTTTTCATTCTTTTTTTAAACATTTTTTATCTTTTTTTTTTAAGAATGTTCCTAGAAAAATTCTTAGGAATATTCTTATTCCTCAAGAATATTCTTATTCTTTAAGAATGTTCCTCCACATTTTTTATGTATAAATATCCATTGAGGCATGAAAGAAATTATACTTCTTCTCTTTCTCCCTTTTTTCTTGAACTTTTTTATAGTTGAGGTCTTAGACTGTCTTGAATATGTGTTATCTCCTATTAAGTATAAGTGCCCCTCTCTTATGTAGAAGTTAGAGTTTTGAGCCTTCCTTTCTCTTTCTTCCTCATTTTCCTTCTTACTTTTAGAAGATTTCCATTATTTTTTAGGTGACATCCCTTATCAGAATATAGTGCCCCTCTTTAGTATAGAATGAACTTTCTCCTCCTCTTTTTTTCTTCTCCTCTTATTTTATTCTTAGATTATAGGCATTCTACTATTTGAGATAGGTGGCATCCCCTACTAAGTACTACTCATCTTTTGTGTAAAAAAGTTACAATAAGAGTTTACTCCCTTAATATACTTTCCTTAATAGATGAAGATCAACTACCTCTTGCATGCAATGGTGATTTGAGAAAGATATGACGATAATAGTAGCTGAGAGGAAGAGTAATAATTATCAATAGACAAGAAGAATTTTGATGATGTTTGAGTAGAAGTTCGTTGGCGATTAACAATCGGATGGAAGTATGATAGCATTCGACAGCTAGATAGAGAGTTGAAGGAGATAAGTAGAGGGTGTGCTGCTAATAGTAAATGAGCAAGAAGCCAATAATAACTAATATGAAGTGAATGACTGATGGCAGACATTAGGTGAAAGGCCGATGATAGATGTGGTTAAGTTGCACTATGCTATAGGTAATATGCATCCATACTAACATGTGTAAACATCATACATCCTTGATGGAAGGGATCGAAGCAGTGTGCTATGTTAGTAATCTGGTAACATATTAATAGTGTTAATTTAGTGGTGGACTGATGATGATCAGACTATAACCTTTATTTGAAGAAGAAGAAGGTGTAGGAGATAATTTAGTGCGCAGTAGAGAAAAGGTCATAGAATTCACCAATGAGATTTGACCTTTTTTAAGTTATTTATTACTTGATAAAATTATCTTATACAGATGATATCGATATAATTTAAATTTTAGCTTCTTATCAAAATGAAAGTATACTCAAACCTGATATAGAATTTTACTATGTTACTCCAATGATATTGTAGATGAAGTTGAGATTATTGTATGAGCTCGATGTTTATCTTTCATTTGAAATAAATTTGTCCCCCAGAGAAAACTAAGTCACTTTATGCATCTTTGAGATATACTTTGATATATTGCCCCTTGTGCATTTTGAGGCTTTTTAGCCTACTTAGGTTTTTATACATATGTGCCTTTTCAGGCTTTTTAACTAGCTAAGGTTTTTGAATAATTGATGACTATATCAACCACATGCTATAATGGAGTCTTTATAGTGAGGATTTTATTTAATACTAGCTTTCCTTTGAGGTTGGGAGAATTCACCAATAATGTCTGACCTATCCTATATTATTTATCAGAGCGTTGCTTGGTGACGTTAACCTATGTTGAAAAGGTCGAGAGAATCCACCAAGAATGTATGACATATTTGTGATTATTTGTCAGAGCATTGCTCGATAACGTTAATCTATGTGAAAGAGGTTGATTGAATCCCCTTGTGATCAATTATGCCTTGATTTGGAGGGGACGAATACCGCATGTATTCTGAATCTAAGGTGAAAAATGATCTATCTTTAGACTGTTGCTGCCTTTTGAGATTCAAGTTAAGACCTTGCTTGATTCGACTATAAGCATGTCACTTTTGGGAAATCGTTGGTCATCCAATTTATGGTTTGAACTTTCCAAAAATTGGTGAAATGTTCGATTTAGACCCATTTGGGCTCGGATTGAGTTGAATTTCATGTCGTTGGGTTCGAATTTTACTTTTGATTCAAATTCTTTATCAAATTATAAATTGAATTTTGAAATTGAACTTTTCATCTCCATACATTTTTTCTATCGCATAGGGATCTTTTGCAAGTTATTGAATCCACCTCATATTTTTTTAATCAAGTAGTTTATTTTTGTCAATAGAATGAATTTGCTTTAGCATTTTAAAAATTACATAAAGGAAGCATATTTGGTAAAAAAGAAAAAAGGCCAATGCCACCAAATTTAGAAAGATACATAAAGTGTATCAAAAATTAAAAGTGTTGAGTCCAGTAATTAGGTTGTTAA
>NW_021319651.1:646227-666862 GCF_001605985.2 Dendrobium catenatum | reverse complement strand
AAAAAAAAAAAAAAAAAAAAAACCCCAAAATAAACTCAAATCGAATAACTTTTTTTTTATAGTTCAAATTGAAAATCGTGAAACTTAATTTTTTTTTCTTTTTTAGATATATTAATTGATCAATATATATGAATCTCAAGGCAAAATTTGAATACACAAAATTTTAAATTAAATTTAAAATTATAACTTTAATTCATTAAACTTATAGTACTCGACCTGAATTTTTTAATAATGTGAATTATAGCACCATAAATGATATGATATTAGTCTAAATAAATTCAAATCAAGTGCCTGAAGCATATTTAATAATTAATGAACATTAATTAAAGGATCAAAAGACCTTGAAATTTTATGCGATTATAGTTAAATCGAGCGGCTTAACAATACAAATCCAATGAGCCCAAGATGATTCAACTCTGACATCATTAATGCACTCAAAATGTTGGATAAACAATCGATGATCAAGAGGATCAATATGAATCATACAACTAGATGTTTTGAATTTTAATCAAATTTATCAAAATGTTTATTTCAAAAAGGTATAAAATAGGCCTTTATCTTTGAAATGAGAGAGGTTTAAGAGCACAGACAGTTGAAAAACTCTATTGTAATTTTTGATGATCACCGTCAATGACCATCATCAACAATCACAACCACTATCATGAGACTTCTATCATCTAATTACTATTTGACTATTAACATCTAACACCATTATTGAGATATAATTGTTTATTTGTGAACATCCATTTTTTGTATTCTCCATAATTGTAATTGGACAATTATTCTCAATTATTTATAATCTTATTTTATTTGATTATGACCAAAAGTAAATACTCATACCTATTGTTGCGTGCTATAATATACGCGGCGGTAGAGTTTGTAAATTCGCGTCATAGCGTTGCACGAGTATTTCACACACAAACAGAAAGAGAAAGTGAACACCAAGGTTTTTACGTGGAAAACCCCAAAAGAGAAAAAACCACGGGGCCTCGCCCATTTGTAAAGTTCAACTAGTGATTTAACATATTACAGATGGCTGATTCGTACCACAAGTTAGGATAATCAGAATACAATTTGTTTCTCCCAGGAAGTTTACAAAATTCTGCGAATTCCTGGCGTTTCCTGAAAATCCGGCAGAGTTCCGGCGTCTTCAGGCGGCAGGAAGAGCTCCGGCGGCGGTGGTCGAGGAGGTGAGGAATCTCCTATTCCCCTTTCTCCTTCTCCTTCTCTTCTTCTTCTCTCTCTTCGCTCCCGAAATTAATTTTTGAAGTTTCCAACTAGCTTTTGCCTCGAGATTCGTGCCCGATCAAGATGATTTTGCGATGCCGTATCACCTATAATTATATAGTGGATTATTGCAACAAGGCCAAATCCTATGATTTTCCCCTTCTTAGATCTTTCACTTAAGAAATCCATGTGTCTTTTACAACTTTTGTATGTGCATGCTAGATCTTTGTACAAAGTTAAAATATTAAAATCTCCACCCCTCAAAAATTTCTAGCATGTAATACATCTACAAGGATATCATCAATTAAAACCCTAAAAGACATGTACGAGTGTATTAGCTAGCTCTCTATTTGGGATGACTGCAGCGTTTTATAAAGTTGATTGTGAAATTGTTGTAGAGAAAAGAACTTCGCTGTTATAATTACATAAAACAACTTCCTACTATAAAAAAAAATGGTGAGAAATCAGTATCTAAAAACATTATGATTGTTGTTTGAAAGCAAAGTAACAAAATCGTTGTCTCAAATATGTATCAATATACATCAAATATCGAATTAGGCCATGAATCACATGCAAATATAGAAATATGATAAATCAAGATATTCAAATCAAATTTAATTTGGATGGATTCAGAGTCATTAAATTTATTTTAATTTTGAAATAAGTGTAATATAAAAAAAGAGATATAAATATAATGATAAAAAATCAGATATAATAGCAAGTTAAAAATCATAATAAACTATTAAGCGCAATCAGAAAAAAAAAACATAATAATTAATAACAGTTAAATAAAAAATTTTAGCTTACAAAATATATTTTTAATTTTTTTTTAAAAAAGAGACAATTTTATTTATAAAATGGGTCGGTTTTTTTTTTTTTTTTTTGACATTTAGGCCAATTAAGGCAAACTCATACACACAACGCATACACATAGACTCGAATCTTGGACCTCTTAGTTGGAAGCCTAAGCTCTCAACCAATAGGCTAAGGAGAGTTGTGTAAATGGGTCGGTTTTGGATATAGTAGGTTCAAAGCGGATAAATTATTATTTATGGGCCCCGCCACTGCACCATAGGCTGATGAGAAGTTGTGGGTCATGACCGGGTTCCAGCTTTGGTCTTTGGCTGCTGCGGAGATGATCTCGAGCATAAATAAGAAGACCTGTTAGAGGACTTTAGATTAAATTGTTTAGAAAATGTGCAAATATAAGTTGATTGGAGTTTAAGAAGTTATTGTGGGCTCCTGGGCTTGAAAATATAATATAAATAATTAAGACTTCTTATGGAAAAAGAGCAGCGGCTGTCCCTCTCAATTAACTGTTTGACGATAGATGGTTTTACTGTAGCTTAATTTAAAGCTGAAGATCATTCACTTATGCACATTATGGGTGAAGTTCAGATCTAAAATTTCTGTTTTTTTTTTTTTTTTTGAGGGGTAATCGGATGCCTAAGCTCACAACCAATTCAATATGTGCTACAAGCAAATTTTATATAGGAGCAGCTTAATCTTCAAAATAAACAAAAAAAAAAAGGTACATTTAATACAAAATTTAAAAAGGATTAAATTTGCTAAATAAAATAGTGCATTTATAATGCACCTAAATAAATAGGGCATTCTGAATGCGCTATTTTGTTTGGCATGTTCACATTAAATATGAGAGAAATAGAATTTGAGAGAGAGAGAGAAATGACTATTTAAAAAAAAACTAAACAATTAGTCAAATTTTTTGATGTATTCTCCTCACCTCAGGATGAGAGAGAGAGAGAGGCTAGATGGAGAGAGAAATGTGGTGAGAAAATTTTAATTAATTTTAATATTAAAATAATTAAATTAACTTTTTATTTAATTTAACTATTTTATTTAAAATACTTACTTTTTTATTCAAATTAATTCTTTATTCTTGTTGCATCCTGGAGTATTCGCGGCGGTAGAGTAATACAAAGTTTAGCGTCTTAGCGTTGTACGAAGATCCGACACGTACATAGATAAAGATAAATTGTGCATTATTAATAAAAGACACCAAGATTTTTACGTCGAAAACCCCTGAAAAGGGGGAAAATTTTTTTGACCCGTTTTTAATTAATTTTGGAGGATTTTAATGATTTTTTATGAAATAAGTAAATAATATTTCAAAAAATTATAAATATTATTGCCCAAATTAAATTAATCTTGATTTATTTTAAATTAATTGAAGTAAATCTACCCTTAATTTGATTTAAATTTAAATAAAATGAATTTAATTAAATATACCCGAAGCGGGTCGGGTCGGGTTGACCCGGACCTGAAGCGGGTCGGGTTCGGGTTCGGAAAACCGACCCGTTTGCAAAAACGGGTCGGGTCGGGTCGGGTTGAATAGTATCGGGTCAATTTCGGGTTGGACCCGAACCCGACCCGTGACCCGTTTTTTGACAGGTCTACGGTGGGCGACGTAAGTTGGAAGGACTGTGGTCGGCGGATGATGGAGGTCGGAAGGACCGTGGTCGGCGAATGACGGAGGTCGGAAGGACGATGTCAGGTAGAAGTCCGTGATGGATATAAGTCCATTGTTAAATAGAAGTCCAACGAATGTCCGGTGATGGGCAGAAGTCTGAAAGCTGTTAGAAGTCTGACGTCAGGTAGAAATCCAGCGATGAGTGGAAGTCTGGCGTCGGGTAAAAGTTCGGCGTCAGGTAGAAGTCCGACATCGGGTAGAAATTCAGCAACTAGCGAAGGACATGCGTCGAGTAAAGTCCGACGTCAGGTAGAAATTCGGTGACGAGCGGAGGTCCTGCGTCGAGCAGAAGTCCGACGTCAGTCGGTGTCTAAATAGAACTCCGGCATTAGATTGCATTCTAGCAGAAACTCCGACGTCAGTAAGCTGCCATGTAAAAGTTCGGCGGTGGTCGAGGAGGAGTATCTTCTTTGCTTTATTCTCTTCTTTTCTTGCTTGAGCCTCCTTCTTCTCACCCTTTGGGGTTCCCCTTCTATGTGAAATGAGAGGTCTATTTATAGTTTTCTGAGAGTAGCATAATCAATAAATAGGAGGAAGATCAGGGGTAAATTGGGAGTCGTTTGAATGATGACTGATGTTGAATCCCTCTGATCATGGACCGTATATTGAAGATTTGAATGTCTTAATGATATCAAAATTGAGCGATCTAGGGCTCATTGGATTTGTCTCATCGAGCCGCTCGATTCCACTATAAGCATGACACGTTTGGATAGTATTTGATAATCCAAATTATTGTTTGAACATTCCAAAAGTGCTTCGGTCCTTCGATTTGGACTTATTTGGGCTCATATTGAGTCAAATTTTGTGTCGTTGTGTTCGTATTTCTGAGACGTTCAATTCGACTGTAAGTTTGCTGTAATCGAAGTTCGGATGGTCTCTGAATTAACCTTTGAAGTTTTCCAAATGATTTTTGTCTCGAGATTTGTGCCCGATCAAGATAATTTTTTGATGATGTATCAATTCTAATTATTTAAATTAAAATTTTTATAATATTTACATAATTTAAATAATATTTATAATGATTTTACATAATTTTTTATCAATTAATTTTAATATAAATATATTATATAAGTATAGTTATAATATAATTTATATTATATAAAGTTTGATAAATCATGTAAATTTCAGAAATACGTGTTATTCACAAATTAATACAAAATGTAAGAATAGTGTTGTGCCTAGAAAAATAATTATATTTATAACTTTATACAAACCTAGAGAACAGAAATCCGTTGTAGTCTAGTTGGTTAGGATACTCGGCTCTCACCCGAGAGACCCGGGTTCGAGTCCCGGCAACGGAAATCTTTTTTGGCCTAATGCGATTAGATATTTTTTAAAAATAATAGAAAATGCAAATTAGACACTCGTAATATTTAAGAGCCCCTTGCATACCATTTAGAAGAAATATTTTTCTCATAATTATTTAATAACTATCTTAAGAAAAAAAAAGTTGCAGCCGCTTTAGGTAGGTGTGGTTGTTATAAAATTTTATTTTATTTTTTAAAATTTGGCAATAGCTTAGCAGATATTGTAAAGAGTAGTTTAAAGTAGTTTCATATCATAGAAAAAGTTGCAGCCAGCTTCAAAGACCTGAAGGCCGGTCTTTGGTCTTTGGCCTTTGTACGTTATAGTTTTTTTTTTTTTCTTAAAGAAATCAGGCGATAGCTTCCTTACAGCTATCATATAACGTGTCTTATTATTAAAAGTTGCTTCACATTTTTTTTAAATAACGAAATAATAATAATTAAATTGCAGCTTAATGAAACTTTGATGGTGATTTTAAATGCAAAATAATAAAACAATTGTTGCAAATAGGAGAGATTATTACGTGCGGAGATCGGCCACGGAGAACCGTTCGGTTATGTTTCTGTGAATAGTAAAAGCATAATGTCGAACTGTAAAAGCATAGTTAAGAACAATAACTACGCTTTTATTGTTCATATAGACAACATAACGGTTCTTTCTCTGCACGTAATAATTTCTCCCCAAATAGACCATTCAACTTACTTTGAGGTTTCCGTACTCTCTTGCATTACCTAAGTTATCTTAAGGTTTTGTTTGGACAGTTTTTTTATTGATTTTTAAAGTAATTTTCTAATACAAAAAATTCTAGTTAAAAAAAATTTGTACAAAAAATCTGCTTTATAAAATAATAAAAAGGTTGACCAAAACAAAGCAAAAATCTAATTACTTTTTTATTTTTTCCATTCTTCTCGCATCACCTTCATATCCCTATAACTTGTTTATCCAATTTGCTTCAATATATAATATATCCAAATCACAAATATACTTTCTAAATGTAAATTTATCAAGCTTTTAATGTATATATGAAAATAATATGTCAAACATGGCTCTCGATGCATTTTTTTAAATTACTTTTGATGCAATCTTAGAATTAATTTTTTTTTGGAATTGACTTCAAAACCATTCAAACGTTGATTTCAACAAATTGATAAATGAACTAAATATCTTAATGAGATGAATCCAACGTAATCAAAATCATTATTTTGAAACTAAATAAGCCAAAAGTTAAGAACTTGAAATATAATTGAGCCTAAGATCACTCAATTATGAGAACATTGATTAAGTTATATTAGACAATCAATATGAGTTATTTAAAGAAGTATTTTTTTAAGATTTTGATTAAATTACTAATGCACTACTCTAAAAATTTATAAATGGACCCTCTTTTTTTTTTTTTCCAAATGAAGGGGAGTTTAAGGATTAAACTTGTTGCGGGCTAGGATATTCACAGCGGTAGAGTGAGTAAATTTTTTGTTTTAAAAATGCACAGATATCCAGCACACAAATAGAAAGAGAGAAATAAAACACCAATCTTTTTAACGTGGAAAGCCCAAAGAGAGAAAAACTACGGGTTTTGCCCAGACGAAAAGATTTCACTAAATTTGAGTGAATTATAAATATTGACCTATCCCTTGCCTTAGGAGCGGTCAAATAGCAGTAGTTTGGATAGTTAGGCTAATATTTCACGACTATCAGGCGGAAGTCCGATAACTTCAGGGCAGAAGTTCAGATGATGAGGAATGATCCGACAAAGGTCGGGTGAAAAGTTCGACAATGCTCGGCTGCTAGGTGGAAGTTTGGAGTCACTCGACGGTGATCCGATGAAGGTAGGGCCGAAGTCTAGAGGCGATCGACGGTCGGGTGGAGGTTCAATGACGGTCGACAGCCAGGCGGTGGTCCGACGATGGTTGGGCTGAAGTCCGGTGGCTGTTGGAGGCAAGACGGTGGTCTGACAGTGGTCGGGCTAAAGTCCGACGGCGATCAGCAGTAGGGCGGTGGTCCGACGATGGTCAAGTTGAAGTCTGATGACGGTCATCAGCTGGGCAGTGGTACTGGATCTTTTGAAGCTTCATATGTAATATCAGTTTTTGCTCCAGGTTCGTTCGGACGAAGTCGGATCGTCCGGGACGATCGGTACAGGTTGTGCAGAGAAAATCATACTTATGCCTCCCTTTGGCTGTATGGTTCGTCTGGACGAAATCAGGATCGTCTGGACGAAAATAAGTCAGAGTTCCGAACCAAATTCCAAAGCTAGATCCTGGTTAGTGCAGCTCCGTCGCGATCCAGCGCGGGCGGGATCCGTCTCGTCTCGGGTCGGGTCGTGACATCATAGCTCTCTCCAATCTCTAGCCAAAGGTCCCACTCATGTAGAGAGTGGTGTTCTATTTATAGATTTTCATGGGTGGCAGACCCCATAAATATAGAGAAGATCATAGGTAGGTTTGGAGAGCTCCATCAGATGATCCGTATTGATTCCCTCGACCATAGAGCGTTTATGGAACATTTGAATGTCTTAATGATATCATAATTTGATGATCTTGGGCTCGTTAGATTCATCTCGTCGAGTAGCTCGATTCAACTATAAGCATGTCACGTTTGGAAACAATTTGGTAATCCAAATTGTAATTTGAACCTTCCTAAAGCGCTTCGAGTCTTTGATTTGGACCCATTTGAGCTTGGATTGTGTTGAATTTGGTGTCGTTGGGTTCGTATTTTTGATACGATCAGTCTGACTATAAGTTTGCTGAAATCAGAGTTCAGATGATCCCAATTTTAATTTCAGAAGTTTTCAACTTGATTTTGCCTCGAGATTCGTTGTGGATCAAGAATATTTTTTGGTGACATATCAAAACTTTTACTTGAAATTGGAGAGTACTCAAAGATCTGAAAAACTCTAGAGCTTCACTTGACATTTGAGCATTATGATCACTTCTCGTCATTAAAATGAGTGCCCCAATGAGAGGAATTCAACGAACTCGGGATCACACAATTTTAGGGTCATTAATACACTAAAATGCTAAAAGTATTAAGAAATTAATACAGGATGTCCGTGATGTATTTTATAGATTTTGATAGAATACTAAAAATATCACTAAGTAAATTACAAATAAATTCACATTTTTTACATGAAAAAGGCTTGTGGCTAAGACCTTGATTTGAAATGAGAGAGAGAGAAAAAAGATTTGAAGACTTATAGAGCTCCATCTAACATTCGATACTGACAATCAATGCGAGCAACCGTCATCACTTGACTTTTATTGCCTTATCGCCATCATCCAATCACAAACTCTCAACTACAATCTCCTAATCACAATATTATAATATCTTGAACACTATCATCTGACTACAATCTCATTCTAACTTCGTCATGTGCCAAAACAGATCTCATAAAGACAATTTCAATGCTTCAAGATTTCTCCAACTTCTTCGATGGAATTCATCGGCAAGTGTTCATGTTTTCTATAATGTAACAATGCCTTCCCCAATTATGTGAAAATGCATCATTTAAGGACTATTAAGTTCAGGCTTAAGTCAGCCTAAGCTCAAACTTACCAGACAGGATTTTGCCTCTCTTTCCTCTTCCCTGTTATTCGTCAGATAACACATCAGATAAAAGGAGTAGCTTAAAAAAAAAACTAAAATCAAATTTGGAAAATAAATCAATCCCATGACTTAAATTTCTTCACTAAAATCAAATTTGATACTTAAATTTATGTATGTTAAATAATTTTTGTATGATATTTTATTCAATTTTTAGTTATTCATCCTATTTAATCGAAGAATAAAATTCTTAATTTCGTAACATTAAATTTGAAAATTTATTCAATCATAGGTAAAATGATTTCATTTAAAATTTAAAGCAATAGGCTTATATTTATAACTGTTGCGGACTGCTAAATTGTTTTTCTTTCTTACCAATGCACGAATATCCAATACACAAATAGATAGTTGAGAAAGCAAGGGAACATAAGAAAATTTTTTACGTAAAAAACTCAAAAAGGGATAAAATCAAGAGGGATTGCCCATGTGAGAAAATTACAAAAGTTGATCTATCACTTAACTTGGAGATGGTTAAATTACAATAGTTGAAAGGTTGGTTTAACTTCGTATGCGTACTCAAGAGTTTAAAATGACCATTGTCAGATGATGGAGGCCAAAACTTTGATAGCAATGGCCGGGAGATTGGAGGTCTGATGGATGTCCAACAGTGGTTAGCGATAGGGCAAAGGTTTGGCAGCGGTTGATTGGAGGTCTGATGGATGTCGGCAATCGGGCAGAGGTTGGTGATATAGTAGATGTCCAACAGTGGTTAGCGACCCGATTGAGGTCCGACGGCGATCGTACGCTCAGGCGAAGGTCCGATGATGGTTGGTTGAAGGAAGTTCGTGTGTAGTGGAGTTTTAAGAGCCTCAGAGCTATCCTCAATATCCAACCAAAGATCCCTCTCATGTAGAATGTGATATATTTATAAATTTGAGAACGACACAATTTGCAAATAAGGAGAAGATCCAGAGCAAAATTCGAAGTACTCCATCAGACGACCCATATTTTAAATCATGCATTCATTCAATATTTAATTGCCATAATGATTTCGAAATTAAGAGAACTTGGGCTTCTTGGATTCATCTTGTCGAGCTGCTCAATTTGACTGTAATCATATCATATTTGAATATCATTTGATCATCTAATTAATACCTTTAAGCTTCCAAATATATTTTGGTCCTTTGATTTGAACCCATTTGGGTTCATATTGGACGAATTTTGATATCATTAGGTTCATCTCATTAAGATGTTCAATTTAATTATAAGTTTGCTTAAGTCGAAGTTTGGATAGCCCCAAACTTAATTTCTGATATTTTCAATTCAGAGATGCTTCCAGATACGTATCCGATTAAAGCAATTTAATAATAATAATAATAATAATAATAATAATAATAATAATAATAATAATAATAATAATAATAATAATAATAAAAGAGCTAAAAAATCATATCATTTGAGTAAACATCACAAAAAATTTATTTAAAAAAACATACAGAAAAGTCGCCACTTGTTAAAAAGCATGCCTGTCACAAGGGCTTTTCACAACCACTAGAATGAGATAAGCACCACTAATCAAGCCACAGAAGAGCCAATAAACAAGCTGGGAAAGGATACTGACTTTTTTTTTTTTTAAATATTTAAATCAATTAAAACAAATTCATATAAACTCTCAACCAACATATCAAGACAAGTATAAATATACTAACATGATTAGCATCACCAATATGACAAAAAAAATCTCAAACATTACACATCTTGATCGATTAATGAGAGCATTATCTATCAACTAAGATATTTTATATTCAAAACTTTTTTTTTTTAATTTTATTTTATATTCAAAACTTAAATCCAAACAACAAAGAATCTCAGAGCCATCAAAATCACTGAACAGTCCACCCCCAAAATCACAAAAACTCATGCACCAAAACTTATAATAATATCTAAAATTAATTTGTTTCAATTTTAAATTTTAAATCATAAAAATTTTCAAATCAAAGTATATCAAATAAAATTTTAACTTGATCAAATCTATTCAATTTTCAATAACTTTTATTTTCTTTAATTTAAATACAATATAGTAATAAATTCTAACTACATTAATCAATCGAGTCTAATATTAAGAAAGTAAGAAAGAATTTACAATCTTAACTTTCATTTGTGACAGTTTTCTCATTGCTTTATAAAATAACTTTTTAATACAAATTTATTAAACTAGAAATCTCAGCATTAAAAAACTGCTTTTGACTTATTGGTACGATCAAAAGAACAATGAAAGACCATTGGTGTTGGTGCTTACGTTAAACAGTCAAGAATCTGCCTTAGAAAATATGAAAGAATATTACAAACTTTGAGAATAATCTAATATTGTGTAGGTGTTAAGACAATCAATAGCGAAGTTGGAGATAATTGAAGTCAACCTCTACAAATAATCCTTTACTACCACGATATCCTTTTCTTGGAAATGCTTATCCAAAGATTGTGAACTCCATACTCAAGTAGCGTGGGAGAAGCGGCAGCTCAACAGTCAGCAAAAAATTAGGCAACCTCTAGCCTGCATTAGAGCGCTCAAAAGTTGGATGCATGGGAAGGGGGCCCAAAGGCCCACAAGTTCAGGTTTTGCGGATTTTAAAGATATAGGTGCTATTTGATTTGAAGATAAGAAATAAAGTATATTTAAATTATTTTGAGTTATTTGAATGAGTGTAAAATAAATACGAGTGATAACATTTTTTTTTTGTTTGACTTTGTTGAAAGTAAAGTGAGTGTAAAGTATTTCAAATGCATGGGATTTTGAAAATATTATTGTTTGATTGGATGAAAATGAAATGCAAAGTAAAGCAAATGTAGTGTAAACCATTTTAGTTCATTTTTGAGGTAAACTAAACTCGCTTAGTTTTGAGTGAGAACCGGTAACACCGTAAGCAAGCTTGTTTGACTGCCACCATCACTGATCGCCGGCTAACAGCCACCGTTGCCACCATCCAAAGCCATCACCGACTACCAATCACCACCACCATCTTTGGAGTTAACACTACATTTATTTTACTTCAAATAATAATAAAAAATCATCAACATTTACTTTACACTTATTCAAATAACTCTAAAGAATTACTTTTATATTGCATTCTTTTTTTAGCCAACCAAACAACCTCATATGAATGCAGTACAAAGTCCAAAGATGGTGACCAACGGCTGGTGATAGGGCGGTGGTGATCGGCGACAACTGATAGTAGTGGCGGCGGTAGCAACAACGACGGCTAGAACTGGGTGGTGGTCGACGGCAATGGCCGGTAATAGCGGTTGCTAGCGATGGGAAGTAACAATGGAGATGATTTTACTGTATATTTGAAAGTCGCATAAATTGGAAGAATTCCAAATATACCTAAATTAAACTAGATAGTGAATTCCAAATTCACCAAGATTTTAAACTATATGTGTTTTACTTCAAACCAAATTTGTATTTGGAATACTTTGCACCCATTTTATGTGCATGCAAGTATTTCCAAGGTAGGCTATAAATGCAAGGTATTTCCAAATATTAAATGCACTTGATTTAATTAAGTGTGGTAAAAATAAGATCAACAGAACGAGCTATGCTAATTCAAGCACATAAAGGACTCAATATAACCCAAATACCCAATGAATCACATGATAATGACTCACACAACTCATATGACTAATAACCTAACATAGGAGGTCAAAATACAATAAATAACTCATAACCCAAAGCACAAGGGGTCATATATATATATATATATATATATGACAATCTATATAATGTTTACGATGTTACTCTCAGGTATAAAGGTTTGACTAGGTTTCATGTGGAAAAGAATATCCATCATAATAAGCCATTCCGATTAGCTACGGGCGCCCACTACGAGCAGACATATTGAAAGTATCAAAATGGAAAGATTTGAAGAAAAAGCTTTCGAAGAAAATTCTTGAAAAAGCATTCTTTTGGAAAAGCTGATGAAAGTTAACTACTTGTACGTAAGATTTGGATGTAAAATGGTTAAATTATGATCAAAATACTGAGAGCAACAAATGAGGATAGAATATAAAGTGACAAAAAAGGTTCAGATTTGAAATATACATTTGCTCTACTATAAAAATACAATGATGTGTAAACCAAAATTTTAAGATCGAGTACATTACATGACCTAATAAAGTGAAGATCTAGAGTTTCTCACTTAATTTTAACAATACTACGATACACAAATGATAACAACAATGGCAAGTGTTGGGATTTCTTGAGGGGAGCTACTTGTTCTTCTTGGTTTGAGAGAGAGAGAGAGAGAGGGAGGGGGAGGGTGACGCCGGAGCTGAGCTGATTTATCCGATTAAACTTCAGTCTAGTTTTATTTCTTTTGGTAGCGTATATGGCTACATAGAATTAGCGCTCTCTTGTTTTGAGTGTAGCCTATTATGGGTTACCTTTGTCTATAAATAGGAGCCTTTACTTGTAATAGAGATAGATTTTGATATGAATAAAATTTGAGTTTATCTCATGTGTTTCCTGTATCCTAAGAGTGATTCTTAGGTGGTGGATCTTTCCTCCAAGAAGTTCTTGGAGCGGTGTCCGGCGACCGTCACCGGATCCTCGACGTGTATTCATCGAGCCCCCTACCTGGCCGGTGTCAGAGGGAGAACAAAAACTGATTTTTTTTTTCTGGCTTGGAATGTAAAAGCCTATTACAACATCCATGGTAATAGATTTCTTACTCGAGCTATGTTTAAGTACACAACTATCATAAACTTATTTGAACAATAACAAGCATAATGAAAGAAAAGTGATGCTAGCTCAAGGAATGTTAACCAATAAAGATGCCTGACCATAATAAGTAAGAAAGAAAAGTACAAACTTAGAGAATGATCTAACCTTGTGTAGGTGTTAAACACAACCAGAAATGGAGTTGTGGATAACTGAAGGCGGCATCTAAGAACAGCTATTGTCGCAATAATCTCCTTATTTTTCGGAAGTCCTTCAATATTAATGCTTCATTTGGTTATCCGGTACTTTTGTAAAAAGTAGTTGTAAGAAACATCATTTCAGAGAAAGAAAATTTTCAAGGGAGAAGCATATATAAAAAGCTTTATTAAAACATCAGAAAAATTAAAAAAAATGGTGTTATTGGGAATGTGGTTTGAGGAACCAAATAGTAAAGAAGAAATAAATTTATCATTTTAAAAAGGAATAAGCACAAAAAACTTCCAATCAAACTAGGCCTAAATTCAGACACTCAAAAAGTCCTTCACTTGAAGTGAAAAGCAAATAAAGAAGAGTATTTCACACAACAGAAACAAATTTCATTCAACATTCATTATATATATTTACCATGGAATAAATATATAAAAATGTAATATATATATAAATGTACATGATTTAGTGGGGTTTGAAGACTTGGTGAGAATTTTTTAAGTTTTTTTTTTTTAATACCTAAGTGCATGAATGCATTTTTGAACGGAAGGCAATAAATGCAAAGTATTTCTAAGGTCAATATTATCTTTTATTTACACAAGAGAGAGATAAAGTTGGGTGAATAGGCAGTAGAAAATGATACAATACCAAAGGATGAATTGGCAGCCAAATAATGCGGTGGTAGTCAAAGAACTGGCCCAAAAGTTCAAGGGAAAAAGCTGGGCTAACTCAAGCACATGCAAGACCAAATACAAGGCAATGTAACACATAATCAGGACTCATATAACTCACATAATCAGGACAGTGACCCAACATACTGGATGTTAAATATGTAAAAGAACTCGTGACCCAAAACACAAGAGACAATATGAGCAAGACTCTAAAGAAAAGTACATGATGGAGATCCGTATTTTGGATTCTAACAACTTATCAAAGAATATTCTACGTAAAAAAAAAAAAAAAAAAAGACACAATTCCTGTCCATCTGTTCCTTGCAAAAAAATTAGAGCAGTGGGCATACTGTGCCCTTAAAAAATTTAAGCATATCTGCAAGGTCTTGCTATGCAGTAGAGGATATTCCAACATAGATTCTCAAGATGTTAGTACACTTTAGTCGTGATCATTTCAAAGTTTCTGCAATTGGCAAGTAAAAAATGCAAAAAACACATTTCAACTGGTAATTAAAGAAAGTTCAGTCTAATGGCTAAAAATCACATATCTGTAACATAATATCTGCCAAGAGCCACTAAGTCTCTACAGTTCTAACCATAAAATCAACATGAAAGATGTTTAATAGAAAAATGATATTCCTATAAAGTTTTTCTACATTATAAAGCAACACATACAAGACAGGCCATAAGTAATAGGAAGCATAATCCAAATCAACAAACAGAAAGAGCCATCTCAGCATATGTTGATAATTGATCCTCATTCAAACTGCTTACCAGACTTAAGTGCAAAGTCGAACCACTATGAAGAAACGAAGTGCAAACATAACGAGAAAGCTCACATCAATTCAGCAAAGCCCGGTTGGCTCCACATGGATTGAAGGCAGGAAATTCTGAAATACTTAACAAAATGTGCTCTCTGGTTCTGCAGTCCGCACTACCATAATAAAAGGTATGGAATTACAAGACTATGTACATAAGGCCGGAAAAGCTTAGCATAAAGTAAACATCTACAGGAGTTTTGTGATTAGATGCTGAGAATGAGTGCAGCTCAGTCAAGAAAGCTTTTTCATTACCATGAAAACAGAATATTAAAACGTTCCACTGAAGGTCCTAGGAGGAGTCCTAGATCTATCCCTCCTTCCTCTTATACCATCATCACTACTAACTCCCCTCTCCCTACTCTCAACAATTGACCCACTTGAATCCTTTGACTCATCAGCAGGCAACTGAAACCTGCATACCGGGCAAGAACTATGGAGCTCCAGCCATGGAAAAATACAATCTTTATGAAACTTATGGTTACATGGCATTTCTTTAGCTTGCATTCCAACTTCTAGATCCTCCAAACAGACCGGACAGTTTATATTCTCCTGAAGTTTCACAGTTGGCAACGCATCTACAGCCTCTTTCTGTGCAGGTGGCGTGCCATAGCAGTTGGGATCATTCTCAGCCAAATGCTGGAATAGCATTTCAAGTCCGGGTCCAACAAAGTAATCTCCAATGGAGGCACCAATGGTAGTACTATCTGACTCTTGATTTGGGTTCTGATCAGTATCAAAGGATCCTTCAAGGATAACAGCCTCATTAAAAGAATTAATCAGAACCAGGCTGTCGCTTTCCCTTTCCCTCTCCACCTCCCTTTCCATCTCAGGTTCATCAGATTCCGACCTAAAATCATCTCGGAGGCTACGAAGCAGTTGATGTATGGCTGAATTCTGCCTCCTCCTCTGCAAAATAGACTCCAGTTCATTCTCAGCATCCGAATCCTCATCATCCTCATCCATCCTAGTTCTCCAGACATCCTCATCTGTCTCCCGCCGTCGCCTCCACAGAATGGATTCTAGCTCACGCTCCAGATCAGAGTCATCATCATCTTCTATTCTTGAAAATCTCCGGCTCCGAGACCGGCGAGACGGATTACCCATCATATCCATCATTACTGAAGCCCATGAAGAGACGGCTCGCTCGGATCCAACATCTTCGGATTCGGCCGCCTCCCTTCCGGCTATTTCTTCCACAAATCCACAATCGCAAAAAGGGCACTTAAGCTCAGTTTCCAAGAGTGGGTTCACTCTTTGCCGACACATGTGGCACCAGTGGCTAGTAGTCATAGCATCAGCCATCGCCCAATCTCCACTTTAGCCTCTCGTTCAACTGCAGTAACGAAGTTGTGAGAAGAACCTAACATAACAGAGAACGCAAAACCTAAAAATCCATTTCAAATAGTAGGAAGCAAGGCATACAAAAAATAGATCTAATCAAAATCCAGGTCACGGCTGAAAAAAATTCTCATAACGGGCACAACTCCAAAGCAAGAAACCTTGTCTGAAAAAGCACATCCTAAAAGGAAGAAACCCAAGAAAGAGTATTATCTAAAGAGATTCGAAACAACCCTAAGCAAGAAGCGAAGAAGACATCCCTCCTATATGGAAAACTAAAATTCGATCAAAAATGGGTGAAATTACAACACCATGACCCAATTTCCCAAAAAAAAAAAAAAACACCATGACCTCGAAGGTCGGAAAAGCATCATAAAAGGCAAAAAAATCCAAGCCCCTTACGAAAACCTAGAGAAATCTCTAATAAAATTGGCAGATTGAGAACAGAACTGTATAATCAATCAAAATCGAGAGGACGGAGAAGAAGAGATTACCTTGTTAAACGATCTGGTGGATAACAGCCTGACCGAGTCAGCTCTTCGAAACGCAGAAGTGGGCGAGTGGAAATTGCAAGGAAATAAATAGCTGGACTAAACGTTTTTCTTCAATTTGACGCTTCAATAGGCTTTTATTTCTGATGATAATTGCTCAAATGTGAAATATCTTTCTATCACTGTTTGCACTTTTTATTATAGTTATTTCCGAAAACATAACCATTATAAACTAAGGAGGGCATTTTAAGGAAAAATTATTAGTGCGGATTTAGATTCGTCTAGAGACCAATAAAAATACGTCACGTACTTAAAAAATGTACTGTGCTCGGTACTACTCGGTATTGCTCGGTACCGAATGTTGAATCGGACGGTTCTCCCATCCGGTGTCCACACAGAATAATCGCTCTCCATTTTAAGGCCACACTTGTTTTTTTGTTTTTTATTTATATTTTGATGGACACAACAATAAAATTGATATCTTAAAAATATCATATTTTGTTTATTTATGAGTTGTTATGATGATTGCTATGATGATAGTGTCTAGGGCAATGTTGGCACTCAACAAAATAATAATGACGACCGGACACGTTGGGGAGGGGGTTGGGGTGTCAATAATGACTAGGGTTAAAAATTGACATGACCCGGAAACTTGACATGAACACGACTTAAAATTTTCGGGTTAGGGTTAACTTGTTTGAAAAATGGGTCGGATTCAAGTCCCGATTTTTGACCTGTTTCAACTTTTGGGTCGGATCCGGTTTAACCTGAAAACCTGAGACTAATCCGTAATTAAACTGGGCAGCGCCGCAGCAGGCTGACTTACAAAGTTACAATCTTATAATTCTTTTTGTTTCACCCATTAGGTGACTGCTCGTTCATTCTATGACTTCTTCCTTCATCTTTTCTGGGTTTCTCTGCGGGAGCTCTTCTCACTTGCATTACTCTTCTAAGTTCCAACTCCTTCATTTCTCTTCCTTCCTCTTCTAAGTTCTAATTCCTTCAGTTTATTCGCTACTTAGATTCTTGCCGTTGCATGCGTTCATAAACCATAAGTTCTCCCAATCTCCTTTCATGTCAGCATTGTAGCCTCAACTCTCAAGAACAATAACACTATTGGTATCTCTTTTATGTTTTGATTTTTTGATATTTTAGAAGTTGAAGAATAGGTGATTATTGTAGGCTAAACTTTTTTGAGTTTAGGGTTTTTTTCGTGAGCTTTAATGCTTACCATGTTGAAAATTTTTAATGTTATGTTGTTTAATATTTTGTTTATAGCACTTGCAAATGAAGATTGGTCTCGGACCTCTTGATTTTAGCAGTTTTGCATTGAAGCAAACAAGCAGTTAGGGCTTCAATTTCTTTTCTTTCATTTTTCCTTATGAATTTTTATGGCTTTTCATTTTTTATTTGTTGAATCATAAATGCTTTAAAATATTACCTATAATTGCATTGGTTACATTGTAACATCATGCAACAAATATGATATTAACTTAGTTGATGTTGGAGACTTGGAATTGTTCTTTAGTTCTCGTGTGGCTCCGTTCCTGTACTCGACATTGTTTATTGTTATATGCTATTAAGCTCTTAGTTTGCGTTGAACGTTGTTACATGCCTATTGCAACAATGCAACTGAAATCACCGTTGTTGACCTTTTTCACTTAGTTTATATTGTTAAATTTATAGTTCGGTTTTAGTGGTGTGGAAATGGTTGCTGGGTAATTTGTAGTTAGGTTTTAGTGTTTTGTTCGCAATTGAAATCAGAATTGTTCCTTGATCTCTTTCATGGTTTACATTGTTCATTGTTGTGTACTACATAACTAGTTTGACATTTAAGAAATTATATGACATATTTATTTACTACATGTATCATATTTTGGTTAGCTAGATGAAGGATTCAAACACCTTTCATGATAATTTTGTTGATGAGAATGAGCAAGTGGGTAGTAGTGGTGATAATGTGGTAGAGCCATCTAATGATGCATATACTGATGGTTCATAAATTCTTAAGAAGGGTAGAAGGATGACTTCACTGTTTGGGGTCAATTTGAGATGTTATCTAATGTCAAAGATTATAAATAAAATGTGTAAATGTAAAAAATGCAGTACACAATTTCTATGTGATAGCAAAATAGCACTGGTAATTTAAGGTACCACTTGCAAAATTGCAAGAGAAGAGATTTGCGGGATATAGGTAAGCTTATACTGCCAAACAACTCTAACTCATCTATTTCTATGGCTGATTGTAGGTTTTATTTGGCAGAATTTTGCGATTTATTTACTGTATGTATCATTATGCATGTTTTGCCCTTCCATTGTGTTGAATGTGTTAGTGTTCGAACACTTTTGTCATATCTTCGTCGAGACCTACAACTATTTTCTAGGAATACTTCAAGGAATGATTATAAAAAATTATTCACTAAAGAAAAAACTTATATACGATCACAATTATCTAAGTGCACTAGCAAATTTTGTCTAACATCAGCTCTATGGACGTCTATAAACACTAACGGGTTATTTGCTTAACAGTGCATTTTATCGATAATGATTGGAACCTACATAAAAAGATCATAAGTTTTTCTTTCATGCCACCCCCTTATGATGGAATATTGATATTTGAGAAGTTATAATCTCTTGTGCTTGAATGGAAAATAGAGGCCAAGCTCTTCAATAGCACTTTGGAGTTTGGACAATGCCTAATGGTCTGCTAAGTGAACGAGCATTTTTTCATGTCCGATATACTGCACACATTGTTAATTTTATAGTTCAGGAGGGGTTAAAATAGATTTATATATTTGTTACTCACTCACATTTTATTAGTTGCTGAATAAGTTGAAGGATAAATCTGAGCTATTAACAAATCTCCTAAGAACTCATATTTTAAAATATTATCTATTTAACCATTTTTTTTTGCATTTAATTCTACTTGAAGTCTTGAAGATAGATTGTTCTCCACTGGAATGCGATAGATCAATTTGGCTAGAATGCAAATAGATCAGTTGCAAAATTATCTGTTGAATTTATAATTTATTCGTGCATTGCTGAAGGAAATAAGAAAAATTATTCCCTGCAAGGAAAATTAATTCGTGTGTTGCAAAATTGATCTTATTGGCCCTGCAAGGAAATAAAATAAATTGTTGTACAAAAAATTGATGTACAGATTTCATGTATTAATTCACAGATTTTTTTTTCAATTTGCTATTGCTGATTTTGAAATAAAAAAATTGCTCAAATGCTCAATGTTTTAAAAAAATAAGCACAAAATTATTTGTAAATTTTAAATCTACTTAAAATTTTCTTTTATACACTAATCAAAACTTTTTATACAATAAACTAGTAAACTGTAAACAATTCAATTTAAAAAATAAAAATTTCAAACAAAGCGGGTTGTCGGGTCAATTCAGGTTGTCCCGAAACCCGATCGGGTCAGATTCGGGTTAAGATAAATGATCCAAATTCAAGTCGGGTCGGATCCGGGTTAAGTCAAAACTAAGCGGGTCAAAGTCGGGTTTGACCCGAACTTGATCCGCTGACTAGTTTTGACATCCCTAATGAAAACCTGATCCGCCAACCCAACCTGAATTTTCCTAAAAAAATTCAAGTTAGGATTGACCCGTTTAATAAATGGGTTGAAATTTGGGTTGACACTCGAACCTATTTTGTATCAAAAAATGATATGTTTAACATATTTGTTCCTTAATTTTTTATATGTGGGTATACCCTTATTATTTTTTTATAAAATATCATAAATTTTATAGTTAATATGTTATTTAAAAAAATTAACCTAAATGGATAAATAGATCGAATTCGAGTTATTCAGGTAGCTA
>NW_021319651.1:626702-645914 GCF_001605985.2 Dendrobium catenatum | reverse complement strand
GAAAACCTTTAGTCTCTAATGTTGACCTCCATAATTCAAGTTTACTTTCAACTAGGGGTGTCAATATTTGACACGACATGAAAACCCGACCCAGACACGACCAGGAAAATCCGGGTTGGACCCAACCCGATTTCAAAACGAGTCGGGTTCGGGTTCCCGGATTCGACAGGTTTGAAAAATGGGTCGGGTTCGGGTTGCCCCGGCGGGTTGCCGGGTCAACCCGGAAACTCGTTTGAAGCCCTGCCCGCGTCGCTGCCTGAGACGACCTCGCCCGCATCGCACCGCGCGCACCGCTCGTCCGCGTGCACCGCGCGCTCGCATCGCTGCCCACGACCGCCTCGCTCGCTTGTGACCGCATCGCTCGCCCACGTTGCACCGCACACCCCTCGCGAACCTACCAGCGCGAACCTGCCCCGCGCTCACAAGCCTTCCCGGGTCGGGTCGGGTCAACCCGGCAACCCGCAGGGTCGGGTTCGGGTTCGCATTTCCGACCCGTTTACCTATCCGGGTCAGGTTAGGGTCGACCCGTTTGAACCCGGGTCAGTTCCGGGTCCAACCCGAACCCGACCCGTGACCTGAAATTGACACCCCTACTTAAAAGGTTCTTCTCGCAAGCATTGAGATGAGATATCAGCATACCTTTAATTATGATTGAATGATACCTTCCCAATCTCATTATGTGTTATGTGTTAATATAAACCCCTATCATTCATGAACTCAAGTCACCTACATCACAACTATAAAGTTGCATCGTTCATTGTCATAAAGTAGTATCCTTCGTCAACATAAAGTTGCATCTCTCATTAATATTAAGAGTGCACATGCATTAGGCATGGATCATAACATTGCTTGTGCCTGAAGTGTCGCCTCCAAACTTGCGTATACAATCTTTCTTGCTTTATCAACTTTGACTCTAGAATTGTATTACAACTTTGCTTATGCTACATACCTACTTGTATTACACTCGTCGCCTCAAAATCCATTTCATAATCTTGTGTCATGAACATCACCTAGAGATTCATGTTGCAACCTCAATTACGATTCAAGCATCATCTACACGCCAGTGATGCAATCTTGCTCGTCCTATGATTGCTCCTTTAAGGTTTATATCATAGTCTCGTTCTCCATTCTATAACTGATCATAATGGTCATCCTACTTTTTCACAGTATCATCTCTTAAAGCAACATTTGACATAAAATCTCACCAATAATGCATATGATTGCTCATTTGCCAAATACACATTCACATCACTTCATTAGTATATGTGACCAATAGTTAATAAAAATATTAAGCAATTAAGATAACCCCTCTTTGAATGAAGCAATGTCAAAAACACCTAATTGGAGGCTCTCAAATTCAATTTGGAAACTTTGTTGCAATGAACCAACATATATTATATGAGTTATTATTTATCTCACACAAGGTTGAACCTCGTTATTTATCCTTGTTAGTTTTACTTCATTAGAGATCATACATCCTAGAAATGTTATGTTATGAGCAAGCTTAACTAGAGAGTTCTCATTAAAACTTCACTCATTACACCAAAAGATGCTTTCAAATTGCCCAATAATATTTTATCATATTTTAATGGGATTACACTCTTCAGCTTAAGGTGTCATAGGTCCACCAGTTCATGCTTGATTTTCCCTTAAATCATATATCATAACATAGGAGGTATTGCTATGATAGTAATTATAATGACCTAACCCATACATGTAGGTAATATAAACTTTGGCCCAACTTGTCCCGTATTAGACTAAGCCTCACAATTTTATTGGACAACTTAATTTCTTAATAAATGCTTATATTATCAATTAAGCATTAAAGTAACAATACTATGATATTTTTAAAAATGTATAATATTCATCCTTCTGAGCTTGTATAAACTAGAGTCTTTATAGAAGTTGAAAGCATATGATCTTAGACCAAATATTATCAAGACTATTTTCTAAATATTCTTCAATGAAACCTATTATTTCATAATATTCTTCTAATGTAACATTATGCAATAATTAAGATCCTTTGCAATATTCAATGAAACTTATTACATATATGATGTAAGTAACAATAGATTTATTAAAAATATTCAATTCTATGCAAAATTGTTAGAGATCGCATCTTGATACGATGCATTAAAGGCTGAAGATGATTTCCTAGCTCCTCTTTTTAGGCTTCACTTTATTTGTAAGGTTATCACTTACACTGACGACTAAAACAAATGAAATAACAACCTCTTACACCAAGGTATCTACTTCCTTTAATGCTGGCATGAAAAATCATCTAATGATTATGGGGTAAAAACAAATAACTATCAACTTCAAATATATTTGACATATGATGCATTCTTATTGTTTATCTTTATCCAAATATCAATTAATGCATTAATGAAGATTTAATTCTAGAAGAAAAATATTATCCATTCAAATTTAGGCCATTTAGCTTTTCTTTTTATTTAAAGATAGATAGTCTCTACCAAACATAACGATTTGTTAAACTTTGGTCATCCAAGTCTTACTTCTTTTAGGAGGGATTTTGTTAGTCATCCTCAATTGTATGCCAAGTTTGGGTTGTTTAGCACCCTTATTTTAGGAGAGGGCAAGCCTTGATCATCCTTTATTGACATCTACAAGAACACTACTTTTTAAAACCTTATTAACCTCTAGAGAAGAACTAGTCATATCATCCTTAGCATAATCTTCGTGTACTAGCTCAACCGCTTCCTTCAAATAATATCAACTTCACCTTGAAGGATGGTTTAATTCACCCATTTTAAGTATCCTCCACAGCCTTCTAACATCGCCTTGCCCACTTCCTCCTAGTTATGCCACTTTCGTTTATAACAAGAAGGATAACCAACATGACAATCCTCTGTCATCACCATGATCACATTGTGTTGTGTTACTTGTTCCCACTAGGTCATGCTACCTTCACATCTAAAAAAAAACTAACTTGATCACTTACATTTACTTATTGACTTTCTTATTTTACGATCACTAAAAATATTAAAAATAATATACTATCACTTTGTACTTTATACAGACCATATCTAAAGTGACATTGATGGACCAAGTCGATGCAATGGTGACGATATGATCAATTTGAACAACATAAATACATATATAAAGGCAACTTAAAAAATAGATACTCATGAGTTAGCACCATTCAATTCATGCCTAAGTCAAAATATACTCGAGTTATAATTATAAGAAATTTGGCTCATGATAATTCCAGACTTAATTTAAAATTTATTTAGGACAATTAAGTAATTAAAAATTTAAACCATTTCTATAAGAATTCTTGGAAGCTTTCTCCCTCTGGAATTATTTCGGCTGTTGATTTCCTGAAAAAGAGAGCAACTGAAGGGTGCTCTTCACTTCTTCAATAAAGGATTAACATTTATCGTTATGTAATACTATAATGTTAGATTTGATCAAACATATAATAAAAATCATCATTATAAAACTCTTGTTGGGCTTTTCAAAGAGAGGGAGAGAGAGAAAGAAAAAGTGAAACCAATTTTTTTTTTCCTGACTGTATTACAGCCTATTTCATTTATTTATAGTTAAAATAGGCTATATCAATGACAATACAAGCTAAAGAAACCTAAAGAAAAGACTAAGAAAAACAACCTAAAATATGGACAAATTAACCAAAAATCTCCAACTTGGCCCAGATTTTACAAAACATTTGATTCAGTCCAACCGTCTTCTAATTCTGCTGTTACGGCTAAACTGGCACCTGAATTGAGTCCAGCTCCTTGTAGTTTCAACAAATTAGGACAATTTTTCTTAAAGTGCCCTTCCTTTGTGGCAAAGGAAGCATTTCATGTTGGACTTATTCCTCCTGAATTATGATCTTCCTGTTGTGATCAGAATGCCGCCAATATTATCTTCTTTCTTTTTAGGTTTTCTATGAACATCCTTTGACATTAAGGCAAATTTTACCTATGTCATTGCCAATGTTTGCTTCCCATACAACATAGTTTCAACTATGTTCTCATGTCTTCGGTAGAGAGTTGAGGAGTATGATTCCTTGATCTTCTTCGTCAATTGTCACATCAACATTTTTTAGGTCAAGAATCAATTTATTAAAATCATCCAAATGCTTTCTGAGTTCCTTTGTTTCTTCCATTTGGAGCGTGTATAATTATTTCTTAAAAAATAGGCCATTTGTAAGAGATCTTTTCATATAAATTAATTCAAGCTTCCTCCATACCTCTAATGTCGAGCCTTCTTCAGCAATCTCCCTCAAAACTTCGTCAACAAGAGAGAAAAGGATGATACCGTGTGCTTTCAGTTGCATTTCCCTAGCCCAGACCTTGTCAGTGACTGCAGCAAGATTTCCCTCTAAAATTGCATCGGCAAGACCTTGATGAACTAATAAAGCCTTTATCTTGATCTGCCATAGGCTGAAATCGTTCTAGCTCCCCCTTGAACTTCTCGATTTCAAACTTTTGCATCGACATGATCAAGAAACCAAAACTTGATCTGTGCCCCAACAACACCAATCTGCTCCTATTCACAAGATTTCATCGAAAATAATCAAAAAATTCTGCTCGCTGGTTGTGTCTGACTAGAGGAACCCGAGCATATACACAGAATTGCGCCCTTCTCTTCATGTGATCTGCTTCAATTTCTTGATTGTGGAATTGCCACCCCCAAGTGTGGTCATGTGGCTTGACTCCAATTGTGGTGTCCAACCTCCTGGAAAACGCACCACTGTGATTCTACCTGCTAGCCTTCGACCTTCACTCCTTTATGCGAGGTCTGTGATGCCAAACCTCGCCTTCACACACTCCTAGACAACAACTCCACCTGCTTCATCCCACGGACAACCTGTGAGCTTGAACCCATGCTACTCGAGTCCATCTCGTTCGCCTTGCACGCCCGTCCACGCAAGCTCGCCCGACGACCTTGCAAGCTTTGCAGCCTCCCTGTGAGGCCTCGCCTTGTGTGATAGCTTGCTCAGGCCTACTCGCTGCGCCTGCAGCCCGCATAATCATGGATGACCTACCTGGCTGTAGCTTGCTCTAATCGCTCGCTTAACCAACGACCCAACCCTTCTTGCAAGCCTTTTGTCCGCAAATCCAAACAACTAGCTTGATTTCATTTCTTGAGCTAGAAAATATCCTCCACCTCCCAACTTTGATGTCATATGTTAGGATCTTGATGTAGGAAGAGAAACTCTTTTTGGGCTTTTCAAATAGAGGGTTAGATAGAAAGAAAAAATGAAATTAAATTTTATTATTTTTTGGCCTGACTGTATTACAGCCTATTACATTTATTTATAGTCAAAATAGGCTATATCAATGGCAGTACAAGCTAAATAAACCTAAAGAAATGACTAAGAAAAACAACCTAAAATTTGGACCAATTAACTAACATGACCTTTACTTATTAATTAACCCCCTTCCTCATATTCAATATATACTACTACATTATTCTATATTTACGATAAATTTTGAGATCAATTACAAATTGTTAATAAACATTTTTCTAAATTGTCCAAATTTCATTTTACACAATCTCACCTCTCCCTAATTCTCTCTCTTTCACTCTCCTCTTTTTCTTTACAACCAATTTTCAGTTTCTTCAATGTTATTGTTTGATTGATTACCACCCATTCCTTCTACATATATATTTCATGACTTCCCTCTTTGGTGCTTATTTGCTAGCTTGCCATGTAGCGCAAATTTGCTACCGACTCGCCCGGTCACCTAAGATCTCTCCTCCTCTTTATAGCGTGAGCACAAGCCTTCTTGCAAGCCTTCTCAATCCATTTGCATTTATCTTGCTTAATAGGGTGCAATTGGTGGGGAAAAGTTCCCAAAAACCATTTTCCTAGGGGGGGTTTGTTGACCTTGAAATAATCCTCAAGGGATATTGAAATCCTATATCAGAACTTCTGGAGCTAGTGGTCAAATAGTTTAAAAAATGACTACAAATATCCATTATATCAAATTGCATTTATGAAGTAGACTTGTATAACAAATATAGAAACAAAATGCGATAATTTAATAAGTATTATTCAATTCTTTTTAAGAGCCGAGTTTGAGCTCATTTATTTAGCTCAAATTTGGCTCATTAAAAAATTTATAAGCGTGAGCTTATTTGAAAAGGTCGAGCTTGACTTGAGAAATTATTAAAAATATTTAGATATATTTTATTATATTATTTTGAAATTAATTTCAAAATATATTTTAATTAAAAACGAGCAACTCGACAAGCTTATGAGCTAAGTCAATTTCAAGTATAGGCTGAACTCATTTCTTGATAAGCTCGCCTCATGAGTTCGTTAATGAGATTAATTTGAGCCAACTTGACTCACTTACACCTTCATACAAAAGTATGAATCTAAAAGTATCAACTATTGAAGTGAGTGAGTTCGTGTAAAATAAAATCATTAATGTAACTCACTTCAATAAAGCTCAATTTTGAAATTCATCTTCAGCCACTTGGAGACACTAGCGTTGAGCTGTGAAATTCATCTTCAACTACCTTATCCATCATGTAGAGTCACAAATCTCCGCAGATGAAGTCATAAACGTTCAAAGAAAGCATTTTAAGCAAATAAATGAAAAGCGTAAAAGTGCACTATGGATGGATAACTCATTTTCACAGAGAAAGAGATAAAGAAAGAATAACATGCCTCCTAGACCCCCGTTGACATGACACGAGCATTAACAAGAGGAGTATATAGCACTCAACGCATCTCTAGTCAATGTATTGATGGTCATTCGCGATCAAAAAATTATTAAATAACATAATTCTTTTAAGACGAATACAGGAAATCATGATTAATACCGTCATTTTCACCGTAGTCGTGAGCACACCACTGACGCATGTAAGATGCTAAAAAATGAACTTGAGAGACTTATCTAACATGGCTACATTCGATAGTTTATTCAAAATCCACCTGCTCAAGAGGAGGCAAGTCCCATTGGGAATAAAATCAATAATAACAAAGATAACTATTGAATAATCATCAAATGATTTGTGAAATTAAAACCATTGCAGGCGGGGCCTTATTGCCTAATCATATCTTATTGATTGTAGATGAAAAGCCAACACCAAAGAAGTCCCGTATCGATCATTTTATTATTTTTTATGATTCTAATTTAAGTTGAAGTAAAAGCTCTCATCAAGATCCACTCATAATTAATGCGGGGATAGGTAACCCGTATTATAGCATCAAAAGAATTTTGGTGGACAATGAGAGCTCCATGGATGTCTTATTTTATCTATACTTTTCTCAATATGTGTCTCACTAGTGAAAACCTTCAACCCGTTGCAGGACAACTATTTTGATAATTAACCCGTACGAGTAGAAGGAAAATTTAGTCTCCTATTTGTACTCAGAGAATTTTCACAACAAGCTACTCAGACAATCCAATTTATTGTGTTGAAATTAGAGTCATGTTATAATGTTATCTTTAGAAGACCCCTCCAATCAATCTTTGGAACTGTCATCTCCATTCCACATCTCAAACTAAAATTTTTAACCCATAATGTGATCAGTATGGTGCGAGGAGACCAACAAGTGGCGCAATCCTGTTATCTTAAGCAGGTTCAACCACTTACCACGCCCATCAATTACCCTGAGCATCGATGGTTTTGATCTTTAAAACGAAGATACCCCTTAGATGGCTTCTCTCGTGGAAGAACTCACTTCTATATCCATATCAGAAGAACACCCTTAAATGATTATACAATTTGGGTATTTTTGTTAATAATACTACTCGTCTTGTGTCATCATGTATCTCGTCTATGTTAAATATGGTGTAGCTCGAATATCCCATGTATTTAGTTCATAAGTATTATCAATAGTTGTTGATAGTACTGTTTATCTTATATCATGTATTTTCTCATAATTTATTGTGTAGTCTCCGTATTTATCCCTTATGTGTTGAGCATAGTGTAACTCTAAAATTCCTAAATCATACTAAGGGATTATTGTATTGTCTTACATAATACAATAATATGTTGTTCATTCTATTCTAATATTATCTCCTTATTTAAAAAGGATAAAAAATGACAATTAACAATGAATCTAATATCTTTATCCATGATTTGACAAATATACAATCTGTATTGTGTCTCAATCACTAGATGATCAATCCTAAGGAGATTTGATCCAAAATCTTTCATATAGGTTAATGTCATCAAGTAACGCTAGGACATACAACCTTATATAGGCCAAACATCTTTAAAGGATGTTAATCAAATCATAAAATCCTTGATTTGAGAAATATATAATCTTTATTGTGTATCAATCATTGGAAGATTAATCTCAGGGGGATTTGATCTGACCTCTTTCATATATGTTAATGTCATCCAACAATACTGTGACATACAATTTCGGATATGTCAAACATAATAGGATAATATCTTATATCTCAATTACTGGAAGATCAATTATAGAGGGATTTGATCTGACCTCTTTCATATAGGTTAACTTCATCAAATAAAAATTTTGACTAACAACTTCTGATATGTCAAATATCCTGGGAGAATATTTCTCACATTTGCTCAAGTCAAAGTGAGCCCACTAAAATATTTCTCATCATAATAATTTAAATTTATATGTATATAAGGAAGAAAAGAAAAGAACATCAACAACTTTTTGATATATAACCAAACATATCATATACAACATATAAAAACATCAGTATCAAATAAAAGTAATAATCACAGAAACATATAAAGTGATATAACCAACAACAGAGAATCACTGTATAATCTAAACATCATCATCCTCATCGAGGGCAAAGGTTTAAGGTAACTCACTTTCTATCTCATCATCATCTGAATCTGAAGAAGAATCACGAGAAGCTTGACTAGGTGTCAACCCCTCAACTTCAACTCCAGTCTTGCGCTGTACTAGACGGACACCTTTCAGAAAACCTCTGATAAAGCCTTTCTCCATACTCTCTAGCTCCAAAGCCTTGACCTCTACATCATATATATGATCACGAGCTTTTTGAACCTCATCCTGGACAATTATCTTAAAGGCAATAGACTTCTTAAATTCTTCTATGACTCTCGAAGGTGACTGTTCTAATTTGAACTTAGCTTCCTTCTCAGACAACAAACTCTGGAGCCTCTCATTTTCATTTTCAATGGCTGCTATCTTCTCCTCAAGAATCTGCTGATCTTTCACATACTGATTGATCATTGTTTGTGTATCCACCAACTTAATATGAAGGCGATTCATTTGTTGATTATGTAAAGAAGCTGAAGCTTTCATAATAGCCAATTCTGCTCTGCATTCTATTAGTTGCTCCTCCATTAATTTCATCTCATTGATTTTGTCATCATACATCTTCTTGTACTTTTCCTGAATATATTTAATCTTCATAAACTCATTGTTCCAGTCATCCAAGATCTTAGTTAATTCAATTTCAACATTCATATATCGCAGCTTCTGAAACAATAAGAAAAAAATGGTAAAGAATATATATTATTATAAAAGTGTGAAAAGAAAAGCAAAAAAGAAAATGAAAACTCACCAATTCTTCAATTCGTCGACTTCCAACATATTGATGTTTCAAAACATCTTCTAGAATGTGCGACTTTGATGGAGAAACATGATGACCTTTGCCAGTAACTGTCAACATCTTTTTCGCTCTTTTCTTCTTGGATGCTTGTGTATCACTCTCATTCCCCGATCCTGCATCTTCAGATTCAGTCGCCTCCCTTCCGGCTATTTCTTTCACAAATCCACAATCGCAAAAAAGGCACTTAAGCTCAGGTTCCAAGACTGGGTTCACTCTTTGCCGACACATGTAGCACATGTGGCTAGTAGTCATAGTAGCATCAGCCATCGCCCAATCTCAACTTTAGCCTCTCGTTCAACTACAGTAACGAAGTTATGAGAAGAACCTAACATAACAGAGCATAACAAAGGAACGGAAGACCTAAAAATTCATTTCAAATAGAAGGAAGCAAGGCATACAAAAAATAGATCTAATCAAAATACAGGTCACGACTGAAAAAAATTCTCATAAAGGGCGCATCTCCAAAGCAAGAAACCGAGTCTAAAAAAGCACTTCCTAAAAGGAAGAAGCCCAAGAGAGAGTATTATCTAAAGAGATTCGAAACAACCCTAAGCGAGAAGCGAAGAAGACATCCCTCCCATATGGAAAACCAAAATTCGATCAAAATGATTGAAATTACAACGCCATGACCTCGAAGGTCGGAAAAGCTTCATAAAAGGCCAAAAAATCCTAGCCCCTTACGAAAACCTAGAGTAATCTCTAATAAAAATGGCAGATTGAGAACAGAAATGTACAAGCAATCAAAACCGAGAGGACGGAGATGCGATTACCGCGTAAAACTATCTCGTGGATAAAAGCCTGAACGAGTCGGTTCTTCGAAAGGCGAAAGTAGGCGAATGGAAATTGTCAGAAAATAAATAGCTCGACAAAACGTTTTTAGGGTTTAGGAAATAAATAGCTGGACTAAACGTTTTTATTCAATTTGACGCTTCAATACGTTTTTATTTCTAATCATAATTGCTCAAATGTGAAATATCTTTCTTTCACCGTTTGCCCTTTTTTTATTATAGTTATAGTTATTTACTTATTTCTGATAACATAACCATTATAAACTAAGGAGGGCGCTTTAAGACCGCACTTTTTTATTTTTTATTTTTTAAGTTTATTTATATTTTGATAGACACTAAAATAAATTTGATATCTTAAAAATATCCTATTTTGTTTATTTATGAGTTGATTTGGGGATCACTTTGATATCTGGGGTGTCAATAATGATCCATTCAGCCAACCTGTTTGAATTTGACCCGAAAAACTCGAGTTATTATTGACATGTTTAATAAATGGGTCATAATTTGAGTTGACACGCGAACATATTTTGTTTCCAAAAGTGATCTATTTAACATATTTGTTCCTTAATTTTTTTATATGTGGTTATACATTTATTATTTTTTTTATCAAATATCATAACTTTTATATTTAATAAGTTATTAAAAAAATTTAACTAAATTGGATTAACAGATTGAACTCGGGTTATTCAGGTTGCTAGTGGGCTCGATCAGGTTGTTATTTTTTACTCATTTATTAAACGGGATGGATTTAAGTTGACTAGATTCTAGTCACCAGTCGGACCAAAACTCGACCCGTCAATCAATTTTGACACCCCTGGGAGGGAATAATGACCGTGAGTGGCTCATAATAATGATGATGACAACTATTAGAGATAATTATTTTTAAAAATTATTAAAATACCTAAAAGTTAATTTGAATATTTTAAAATTTTTATTTATTTAAAAAAATAAAAAATTAGATTGGAAAACCTGAGAAAAAGACATAAGAAACACTTAAAATCTGGACAATTTACCCAAAAAATCTCCAACTTGGCCCCAGATTTTTACAAAACATTTGATTCAGTCCAAGCCGTTTCTAATTCTGCTGTTAACACGGCTTCAAACTGGCACTGAATTGAGGTCGAGCTCCTTGTTAGTTTCAACAATTAGGACAATTTTTTCTTAAAGTGCCCTTCCTTGGTGGAAAAGGATCATTTCTGTTGGACTTATTCCTCCTGAAAATTATGATCTTCCCTGTTGTGATCAGAATGCCGCCAATATTATCTCTTTCTTTTAGGTTTTCTATGAACATCCTTTACATTAAGGGCATTTTACCTATGTCATTGCATGTTGCTCCCCATACAACATAGTTTCAACTATGTTCTCATGTCTTCGTAGGAAGTTGAGGAGTATGATTCCTGTAATCTTCCTTTCGTCATTGTCACAACATCAACATTTTTTAAGGTCAATGAATCAATTTATTAAAAAATCCAAATGCTTTATGAGTTCCTTTGTTTCTTCATTTGGAGGTGTATAATTGTTTCTTTAAAAATAGGCCTTAGTAAAGAGAACTTTTCATATAAATTGGAATTCGAGGAGAGCTTCCCCTCCATACCTCTAAAATGTCGAGCCTTCTTCAGCAATCTCCCTCAAACATTTCGTCAACTAGAGAGAAAAGATGAATAATTGTGCTACCTTCTATTTGCAATTTCTCAAGCCCAACTTGTCAGTGACTGCGCAAGATTTTCCTCTGAAATTGCATCGGCAAGATCCCTTGAATGAACTAATAAACTTTTATCTTGATGCTGCCATAGGCCCTGACAATCGTTCTAGGCTTCCCCTTGAACTTCTGATTTCAAACTTTTGCATCAAACATGATCAAAGAAACTAAAACTTGAATCTGTGCCCCAACAAGCACATCTGCTCTAATTCACAAGAAAATTTCATTCGAAAATAATCAAAAAATTCTGCTCACTGGTTTGTGTCTTGACTAGAGAAACACGAGCATAACACTAAAAAAAGAATTTGCGCCCTCTCTTTATGTGATTATTGCTTCCAATTTCTTGATTATGGAATTGCCACCATCACTCCCGTCCCCAAGGTTGGTGCATGTGGATTGACTCCACCTGTGGTGTCCAAACTCCACCTGGGCAAACCGCACCCACTTTGTGATTCTACCCGTGCTAGCCCTTCCACCCTTCACTCCTTATGCGAGGTCTGGTGATGCCAAATCCTCGCCTTCGACACACTCCTAGACAACGACCTCCACCTGCTTCATCCCGCGGACCAACTTGTGAGCTCAAACCATGCTACCCCACGTCCGTCTCGTTTCACACCAAGCTTGCACGGCCGTCCACGCAAGCTCGCCCCGACGACCCTTGCAAAGCTTTCGCAGCCTCCCTGTGAGGCCACGCCTTGTGTGATAGCTTGCTCAGGCCTACTCAATGCGCCTGCAGCCCCACAATCATGGATGACCTAACCTGGATGCAACTTGCTAAAATCGCTTTCGCTTAAACCAACGAACCGCAACCCTTTCTTGCGAGCTTTTGTCCGCAGATCCAAACAACTAGCTGAATTTGATTTCTTGAGCTAAAAACTTCCTCCACTCTCCCAACTTTGATGGCCATATGTTAGGATCTCTGATGGAGGAAGAGAAACTATTTTTTTGGCTTTTTCAAATAGAGGGTGAGATAGAAAGAAAAAAAATGAAATAAAATTTTATTATTTTTTGGCCTGACTGTAATACAGCCTATTACATTTATTTATAGTCAAAATAGGCTATTATCAATGCAATACAAGCTAAATAAACCCTAAAGAAATGACTAAGAAAAAACAACCTAAAATTTGGGACCATTAACTAACTGACCTTTACTTATTAATTAACCCCCTTCCCCTCATATTCAATAATATACTACACATTTTTCATATTTACGATAAATTTTGAAGAATCAATTACAAAATGTTAATAAACATTTTTCTAAATGGTCCAATTTCTTTTAGCACAATCTCACCTCTCCCTAATTTCTCTCTTTCACTCTCCTCTTTTTCTTTACAACCAATTTTTCAGTTCCTTCAATGTTAATTGATTTTGATTGATTACCAACCCATATTCCTTCTACATATATTTTCATGACTTCCTCTTTGGTGCTTTATTTGCTAAGCTTGCCATGTAGCGCAAATTTGCTACCCTGTTCCGACTTCGCATACCGGTCACACTAAGATCTCTCCTCCTCTTATATAGCGTGAGCACCAAGCCTCTTGCAAGCCTCCTCATATTCCATTTGCATTAATCTTGCTTAAATAGGGTGCAATTGGTGGGGAAAAAAGCTCACCAAAAACCATTTTCCTAGGGGGGGGGGGGGGAGGGGGGGGGGGGGGGGGGGGGGGAGGGGTGGGGGGGGGGGGGGGGGGTTTGTTGACCTTGAAATAATCCTCAGGGATATTGAAATCCTATATTCAGAACTTCTGGAAGTAGTGGTCAAAATAGTTTAAAATAATGACTACAAATATTCCATTATATCAATTGCATTTTGAAGTAGACTTGTAATAACAAATATAGAAACAAAATGCGAATAATTTAAATAAGTTATTTATTCAATTCTTTTAAAGAGCCGAGTTTGGCTCATATTTAGCTCAATTTGGCTCATTAAAAATTTATAAGCGTGAGCTTAATTTGAAAAGGTCCAGCTTGGCTTTGAGAAATTATTAAAAAAATATTTAGATGTGTTTTTATTATATTATTTTGAAATTAAATTTTAAAATATATTTTAATTAAACGAGCAAAACTCGACAAGCTTACGAGCCTAAAGTCAAGCTCAGTATAGGGCCGACTCATTTTTGATAAGCTCGCCTCATGAGTTCTGTTAATGAGGTTAATTTGAGCCAACTTGACTCACTTACAACCTTCATAGCAAAAGTATGATCTATAAAGTATCAACTATTGAAAGTGAATGTGAGTTCGTGTAAAATAAAATCATTAATGTAACTCACTCAATAAAGCTCATTTTGAAATTCATCTTCAGCCACTTAGAAGACACTAGCGTTGAGCTGTGAAATTCATCTTCAACTACCTTATCCATCATGTAGAGTCCACAAATCTCCGCAGATGAAAGTCATGAAAACGTTCATAAGAAAAGCATTTTTAAGCAAATAAATGAAAAGCGTAAAAGTGCACCTAATGGATGGATAAACTCATTTTCACAGAGAAAGAGATAAAAAAGAAATAAACATGCCTCCTAGAACCCGCCGTTGAACATGACACGAGCATTAAGCAAAGAGGAGTATAATAGCACCACGCATCTCTAGTCAATGTATTGATGGTCATTCGCGATCAAAAAATTATTAAATACATAATTCTTTAAGACGAATACAGGAAATCATGATTAAGTACCGTCTATTTTGCACCGTAGTCGTGAGACACACTGACGCTGGTAAGATGCTAAAAAAATGAAACTTGAGAGACTTATCTAAAATTGGCTACATTCGATAGTTTATTCAAAATCCACACTCTCAAGAGGAGGCAGTCCCATTGGGAACAAAATCAATAATAACAAAGAATAACTATTGAATAATCATCAAATGATTGTGAAATTAAAAACCATTGCAGGCGGGGCCTTATGCTAGATATCATAAATCTTATGATTGTTAGATGAAAAAGCCACACCAAAGAAAGTCCCGTATCGATCAATTTTATTATTTTTATGATTCTAATTTAAGTTGAAGTAAAAAAGCTTCATCAAAGATCCACTCAATGAAATTAATGCGGGAATAGTAACCCGTTATTAGCATAAAAAGAAATTTTGGTGGACAATGAGAGCTCCATGGATGTCTTATTTTTATCTATATCTTTATCATGTGTCTCAAGTAGTGAAAACTTCAAACCCGTTGCAGGACAACTAATTTGATAATTAACCCGTACAGAGTAGAAGGAAATTTAGGTCTCTATTATGTAACTCGAGTATTTTCACACAAGCTACTCAGACAAATCCAAATTTATTTGTGTTGAAAATTAAAGTCATGTTATAATGTTATCTTTAGAAGACCCCCACTCCAATCAAATCTTTGGAACTGGTCATCTTCCATTCACATCTCAAGCTAAAATTTTTAACCACATAATGTGATTCAGTATGGTGCGGAGGATAACCAACAAGTGGCGCAATCCTGTTTATCTTAAAGCAGGTTCAACCAGCGCCCATCATTACCCTGAGCATCGATGGTTTTGATCTTTAAAACGAAGAATTACCCCTTAGATGGCTTTCTCTCGTGGAAGAACTCAACTTCTATATCCATTCAGAAGGAACACCCTAATAAATTATTACCAAATTTGGTATTTTTTTGTTATAATACTATCGTCTTGTGTCATCTGTATCGTCGTCTATGTTAAATATGGCGTAGCTCGATATCCAAATGTATTTAAGTTTCATAAGTATTATGCAATAGTTGTTGATAGTATTGATTATCTTATATCATGTATTTCTCATAATTTATTGTGTAGTCTCCGTAATTATCCATTATGGTTGAGCAAATAGTGTAACTCTAAATTCCCTAAATCATACTAAGGGATTATTGTATTGTCTTACATAATAATCAATAATATGTTGTTCATTCTATTCTAAATATTATCTGCCGTTATTTAAAGAGGATCAAAAATGCAATTAACAAATGAATAAATATGCCTTTATCCATGATTTGACAAATACACAATCTGTATTGTGTCTCAATCACTAGATGATCAATCCTACGGAGATTTGATCCCAAAATCTTTCATATAGGTTAATGTCATCCAAAGTAACGCTAGGACATACAACCTTATATTAGGCCAAACATCTTTAAAGGATGTAATGCAATCATAAATCCTTGATTTGAGAATATATAATCTTTATTGTGTATCAATCATTTGGAAGATTAATCTCAGCTCAGGGGGATTTGATCTGACGCTCTTTCATATATGTTATGTCATCGCAACAATACTGTGGACATAACAATTTCGGATAATGTCAAACAATAATAGATTATCTTATTATCTCAATCATTGGAAGATCAATTATAGAGGGATTTGATCTGACCCTCTTCCATATAGGTTAACTTCATGCAATAAAAATTTTAACTAACAACCTCTGATATGTCAATATCCTGGGAGAATATTTCTCAATTGGCTAAAGTCAAAGTGAGGCCCACTAAAATTATATCTAATAAATTTAAATTTATATGTATATAAGGAAGAAAAGAAAAGAACATCACAACTTTTTGATATATAACCAAACATATCATATACAACATATAAAAACATCAAGCATCAAATAAAAGTAATAATCACAGAACATATAAAGTGATATAACAACAAACAGAGAAATGCAACTGTATAATGCTAAACATCAATCATACCTCACGAGGCAAAGGTTTAAGGTAACTCACTTTTCTATCTCTCATCATCCTTTGAATCTAAAGAAGAATCACGAGAAAGCTTGACAGGTGGTCAGCCCCTCAATCTTCAACTCCAGTCCTTGCGGCTGTACTAGACGGACACCTTTTCAGAAAAACCTCTGATAAAGCCTTTTTCTCCATAACTCTCACAGCTTCCAAAGCTTGACCTTACATCATATATATGATCACGAGCGTTTTGAAAAACCTCATCCTGGACAATCATCTTAAAGGCAATAGACTTCTTAAATTCTTCTATGACTCTCGAAGTTGACTGTTCTAAATGTTGAACTTAGCTTCCTTCTTCAGACAACAACTCTGGAGCCCTCTCATGTTTCAATTTTCAAAATGGCTGCTATCTTCTCCTCAAGATTCTGCTGATCTTTCAAATACTGATTGATCATTGTTTGTGTTATCCCAACCAACTTAATATGAAGGCGATTCATTGTTGATTATGTAAAGAAGCTGAAGCTTTCCATAATAGCACAATGTCCTGCTTTCTGGCAATTTATTAGTTGCTGCCTTCCATTAATTTCATCTCATTGATTTGTCATCAATACATCTTCTTGTACTTTTTCCTGAATATATTTATTCTTCAAATGAACTCATTGTTCCAGTCATCCAAGATTCTTAAGTTAATTCAATTTCAACATTCATATATCGCAGCTTCTGAAACAATAAGAAAAAAAAATTGTAAAGGAATATAATATTATTATAAAAGTGTGAAAGAAAAGCAAAAAAGAAAATGAAAACTCACCAATTCTTCAATTCGTTCGACTTCCAACATATTGAATTGTTTCAAACATCTTCTAGAATGTGCGAACCCATTGATGGAGAAACATGATGAACCCCCCCTTTTTTTTGGCCCAAAGTTTTAAAAAACCTGGGGGGTTTTTCCCCCCCCCACCCATCCCCCCCTTTTTTTTTTTTTTTTCCCGGGGCCTCCCTTATTTTTCTCTGGATGCTTGTGTATGCACTCTCATTCCCCGATCCTGCATCTTCAGATTCAGTCCCGCCTCCCTTCCGGCTATTTCTTTCACAATCCACAATCGCAAAAAGGGCACTTAAGCTCAGGTTCCCAAGACTGGTTGCACTCTTTGCCGACACAATGTAGCTAGCATTGGCTAGTAGTGCATAGTAGCATCAGCCATCGCCAAATCTCATACTTTAGCCTCTCGTTCACTACAGTAAACGAAGTTATGAAGAAGACCTACATACAGAGCAATAACAAAGGGAACGGAAGACCTAAAATCCATTTCAAAATGAAGGGAGCAAGGCATACAAAAAATAGATCTATCAAAATCCAGGTCACGACTGAAAAAAATTCTCATAAAGGCGCATCTTCAAAGCAAGTAAACCGAGTCCTAAAGAAGACATCCCTCCCATAATGGAAAACCAAAATTCGTCAAAATGATTGAAATTACAACGCCATGAGCCTCGAAGGTCGGAAAGCTTCATAAAAAGGCCAAAAAATCTAGCCCCTTACGAAAAGCCTAGAGAAAAATCTGCTAATAAAAATGGCAGATTGAAGAACAGAAATGTACAAGGCATATCAAAAACCGAGAGGACGGAGATTGCGATACCTCGTAAAAAACTAATCTCGTGGATAAAAGCCTGAACGAGTCGGTTCTTCGAAAGGCGGAAGTAGGCGAATGGAAATTGGCCAGAAAATAAATAAGCTCGACAAAACAGTTTTAGGGTTTAGGAAATAAATAGCTTGGACTAAAGCGTTTTTATTCAATTTGACGCTTCAATACGTTTTTATTTCTTAATCATAATTGCTCAATGTGAAATATCTTTTTTCACCCGTTTGCCTTTTTTTTTATTATAGTTATAGTTATTTAATGATAACATAACCATTATAACTAAGAGGGCACTTTAAGAACGCGCACTTTTTTATTTTTTATTTATTTTATTTCTATTTTGATAGTCACAAAAATACAATTTGATATCTTAAAAATATTCCTATTTGTTCATTTAATGAGTGTTTTGGGGATCACTAGAATGATAAAGTCACGCGACGGTTGATATTTGGGGTGTCCAATAATGATCCAAAATCAGCCAATCGCTTCTTGAATTTGACATTGAAAACTCGATTAATTATTGACAAATGTTTAATAAATGGTCAGAATTCGGGTTGACATGGCGAAACACATTTTGTTTCCAAAAGTGATATGTTTAGCATATTTGTTTCGTTATTTTTTTTATATGTGGGTTATATTTATTATTTTTTTTCAAATATTATAAATTTTTATAGTTAATAAATTAATTATTAAAAATTAACTAAAATTGATTTAATCATATTGAACTCGAAGTTATTCAGGTTGTGCTCGATCCCAGGTTGTTATTCTACCCCAATTTTGACACCCCCCCCTAAGAAGAGAATAATGATCGTGAGTGACCTATAATATATCGTGAGTGACCTAAAAGTTAATTTGAATATTTTTTAAAGAAGATTATTTATTATA